>NC_141830.1:7453973-7641473 GCF_982586985.1 Callionymus lyra
TGCATTAAAAGAATAATCTAAATTAATATAATTATTTTTTATTGTGAATCAAGTGTCATAGAGATAGATTCATCTTTATCATAGACACTCAATGACACTTAATATAATCCTTTAATAAAAGAAGTAATTTCGTTTTTGAAATTATTATTTAATTCACATAATCTTAGATTATTATCTTCAAACACATACAAAGGTGTATGTTACGAGATGTTAAATTACCTCGGAAAAACTGGGGATAGCAAGGAAACGATTGAATAAAATATCTTAATAATTGTCTTTAGTATAAAATAAATATATTTATTAAGATAAGAAAAGTTCCTGCTGGAGAAAAACAAATGTTAAACTATTTTAAAGCCAAATTACATACACTTTATAGTGTGGTATTGAAAATATTTCATTGTTTTTCTAAAACACAATATAAAACGATGTTAATAGTATAATTTTAATAATGAAATAAACAAGAATTTGGTGGGAAAAGTAATACATTTGAACAAATATTGTGGTGAAATGACACAGAAGACACCGGTTTGGTCTCAAGACATGATAGGATTGATAACTTAATAAGACTTAAATAAGTTTATTATGTATTTAAATAGATATCAGGTCTTAAATGAACGTCTCTGATAATCATCCAAAATAGTCTCAGTAGCAACTGATTGAAAGTAAATGTCTCGCCATTAGAAACATGAAGTGCTTGAAAGGTTTTCTTTGAGGTATGGTTCTGGCTTCCTGTCAGTCCTCGGGCTAACATCTGCTCTGTGGCTTCACCAGCTATCCAGCGGCCATTATCACGTGTATGAAATTACATAAAACCAGCGAGAGCGTGGCTGAATAATTGTCGGAGAAACATAATCTATCATAGACGTGTTGCTTTTATCGCCGAGACTCGCCCGTTGCGGATGGAAATGCACGGTTGCCGACAACTTCCTCAACAGTGTGGATTTCTGTTTCAACTCTTCCACGTGTGATGTTGGAATCCGTAAAGACATTTCTAAAGGGTTTTCGTGGCCGCTGTCCTCGCCACACAGAAGCAGGCGGCGCACAAGACTTGCTTTATACCATCACCACCTTTTTTTTCCTCTGGGTTTTTCTCCAGGTGCACAAACCTCCGGGTCATTAAATCACCAAGATCTTTGTACATTCACCGGCGAGTACTTGATTCACCGGCGAGTACTTGATTCACCGGCGAGTACTTGATTCACCGGCGAGTACTTGATTCACCGGCGAGTACTTGATTCACCGGCGAGTACTTGTACTGTGTCATGACTTTAGGATGTTGTTGTAACGTCATCTTAAAACACTTTCAAAACTGGAGACGGAGATTGGATTTATTTATTTTTTTATAAATACACATTATTATTATACATTATATTATATTATATATTATCTACAATAACAGGTCTTTCAGTGTTTTTAGTAAGAACATGTTTGTTTTATTTTTACTTGAATTTTAATACATTTATTTAGAAAAAGAAACTATAACATAAAATAAGCAACTACTTAAACTCCCTGTTACTAATGTAAGTGTATGTAGTTTTTAATGTCATTTAATAACATTCAATAACGAACACTTTTTTTTAACCCTGGTGGGATCTCAAGGACACACAAGGAATACCTCAAACACATTTGTTTTTAGATAACACAAGATGAGGATTTCTATATAAAAAAAAACATGTATATAAGTACATTTCAATCATTAATATGTTCACTACAAACATGTCATTCAGTGTATTAAGTATTAAGACAATATGTTTTTTTTTAAATTTCTTCGCTGAAACCAAAGAACAAACACAAAGATTAAATATCAAAAATATATTAAAGTATTGCGTATAAATAGTCATTAATTGTGAGAACTTGATTTCATGTGATTAAATTATATTTTCAAAACACTTTAAAAACCTGATAGGACTCTTTCATTCACCCAGAGACAGCACAAGGGATACCACAAATACATTCTGGAAAAGCGCTATATAAATACAAATGACTTACTTACTTACTTACTTACTTACATTTGTGTCCGGGGCCTTCGGGTCACCGTGACCCAGAGACAACACAAGGGTTTAAGATGATTTTTCAAGATGTGGGAGTGACCTGACGTTCTTAAACCTGAACATTGAACCCTTTTGTATTAGTAAATGTATGAATATTCAGTCTCACATTATGTTTAAATGCAGATTTTAATTGTGGTTTATGGTTCACTTTTGTTCACAGCGGTAAAGAATAGAATAAATGGAATTAATATAAATAAATGAATAAAAATTAAATGAATAAAATATAAAAAGAATGTGATAGGGGACCCATTTATAAAGTGATAATATTAAAATAAGTAATTCAATAAAATAAATTTAATTTAATTGAATATATAACAAATCTCCCATATATTAAAGTAACCATATTAAAATAAGTTATTAAATAAAATGATTAAAATTGAAATAAAATAAAAACAAGTGACCCATATATTTAATTGAGAAAAGTAAAATAAGTCCATAAATAAAACAATAGAATTGCTTTGAAATAAATAGAATTAAAATAAATAATAACAGATAAAATAATATTAAAGTGAGCATATTAAAATGGGTCATAAAGTCAGATCAAATAAATGACAATAAAATAATAATAACTAGAAATAATAGTAATAACAAAAAATAGGAATTACATTTTTTAAGAAATTAAATTAAATTAAATTACTGACTCATATATTAAAGTGAGCATATAGAAATTGATCATCAAATAAAATCAAATAATAATAAAAATGACTCAAATTAAAGTGAGCATTAAATAAACATTCAATTTTAAAAAAAATGAGAAATTAAATTTAAATTAAATGAATGTGTCCAGTATCTTTCACACATGCAGACCCTCTGATAACCTACAGAAGCCCCAGCTGTTGGCAAAGAGAGAAAGAAAGGCATTTCTGGAACAAATTTTATTGCACACTAGTCAGATTCTCAGCGACCTGCACCACAACAGTCAACACGACACAAACAAGAGAGCCATGGACAGAGGAGAGGCTGGTCATGTGACCACGTGTGAGTGACAGGGCTTAATAAAGTGAGTGTGATATAATCACCATTCGCTGAGCGTCATCTACGGCTTGCTAATGCGGGACCGAGATGATTGACACATTGAGGCTAATCAGATTGACACGGAAAGAAAAACAGGACCTGGATAAAAGATATTTAATTACTGTCAATTTAAAGGAAGGAAATGTGTTTTAAACTTGTCCCTGTGATCGGTGGGAAGTCAAGACTCTGAACCTTGACATTTCTCAGAAGGCAAACATAAATAAAGAAGTGTGATGTCATCGACCTCAGGGGTCAACATTATATCCACGGACCTTCAGATAAAAACAGTAAAAACAACATAAAATCAATGATACTCTGATTGAGAAATTCTCTATTTTATTTTGGTATATTTAATTTGTGTGTTTGTTCTTTGGTTTTATACAAAGAAATTAAATCATCTCGAAATAATGCGATATTCCTAAATAGAAGATTAGGATAACATTTCCCGACTTACTAACTACACTAAAACCCCTTTTTGTAGTTATTTTCTTTAATTCAAAGGAATCCAATAAAATACCAGAAACAAAATTAAATAAAATTAAATAAAAGAAGTGACCCATATATTAACGTGGGAAAAATTAAATTAGTCAATAAATAAAATAGCTTTGAAATAAAACAAAATTAAATAAAATTAAATAAAATTAAATAAAATAAAATAAAATAAAATAAAATAAAATAAAATAAAATAAAATTAAATACAATTAAATAATATAAAATAAAATAAGTGACCCATATATTAAAGTCAGCCAATTTAAATAAGTCAAGAAATATAATAGCTTTGAAATAAAATAAAATAAAATAAAATAAAATAAAATAAAATAAAATTAAATTAAATTAAATTGAATACAATTAAATAATATAAAATAAAATAAGTGACCCATATATTAAAGTCAGCCAATTGAAATAAGTCAACAAATAAAATTGCTTTAAAATAAAATAAGTGACCTTTATATTAAAGTAAGCAAATAAAAATAAGTCAATAAATAAAATTGCTTTAAAATAAAATAAAATAAATGACCCATAAATTAAAGTGAGCAAATTAAAATAAGTAATTAAGTAAAAATCATAATATAAAATAAAATAAAATGAATAATAATAAATAAAATACCAGAACACATATGTTTTCAACCACCGGGTCACCTTGACCCGGAGAAAACCCAAGGGTTAACACAAGTTGATCCCCTGATCTGAAGAGCGAAACACCACCCAGGACGGGGGTTTCAAACTCAACTTGGAGGGGCCACAAGAGGAAAACTCTTGTCCCTTATATACAACTCTTATATAATGAAAGATAAATACATGAAACATTTGTTGTGATCTTCTTTATTCAATCACAATCTGACAAAGATGGAGTCCGTTGCCCGGCTTTCATAAAAACGTAGACGTCAAAAGGAGGGCCACAGAATATCATCTGACGGGCCACAAATGGGGTGCAAGTTTGAAACCCCTCAGAAGACAAATGAAATAAAGTTTCTTCAAGTCATGATGATATAATAAATAATAATAATATAATAAATGTCTTTTCAGTTATCTTATAATTCAAAATATAAACATATATAAATATAGACATTTGTGAATATTTTGTTTACTTAGTGGGGATTTTATTTGACACTCTTGTGTGGCCTTTTAAACCTAGATTTTATTTTTATTTAGATTATTTTAAATGTATTTCTGGTTGAAATAAAGAGTCGATAACAGACTCAGCCTCGTAAATCTACTCAAGGGTCCACACTGAACACACCTGGACTGATCCATGGAGCAAGTGATGACTCAAAGTTTAGATTTTCACCACAAGAATACAATATAAATAAGGTTTTAACCTTTTTCTCTCATGAGTCTTTTTTTGCTTTTACTCATGTCTGATTTGTTAGTTTAGTTTAGTGATTTTTAGTTAAATTCAAGTTAAAATGCTTTACTTTTTTAATAAACGGTGTGAATATATATATAGTTGTATTTATGTATATTTATATTTCTGTCAATTGAAAGAGAGATTGATAAGGATAAGGATGTTGTTTTAAAAGTATTTGTGTCATTAAATATGGTTTAAAACAGAGTCAAACACATAAACTTCACTCAAGGGCCACAAGTTTATATTTTTACCACAAGAATACAACATAAATATGCTTTTAATCCATTTATTACATCACTTAAATCATCATTGTAGATTAAACCTTCATCTTCTCTGATGTTATGGTGTCTTTATCGGCATCTTTGAAACATTTTACAAAAACACAAGACGGATGAATCTGAATTTTCAAATGTTTTCTTTTATTGTCGAAAACCTCTTTATCCTTTTTGACCCATTGAACACATAGTAAGAACAGAAGAAGAAAAAAAGCTATTGAGAACTTGTCAATGGACGCTGGATCACAGACTCAATAGTTACACCTGCAGTGTCTGATATATTTATTTAAAAAAAAAATAGCCATCATAAAAATATACATACAAGACCATTTTTTTCGATTTTTTTATGTGGTTTTGAAAAAAAAAAAACGACAATAGACATTTTTAATTTTTTTTCCGTAACACAAACGACTGACGCAAGAAAAACCCACAATCTCTAGGCACAATCACTAACTGACAGTTAGCTAGCTGGTCACTGAGTTGAAATCAAAACCTGCCGGCACAAAACAAAAACAAAAAAGAGATGAAATGAGCACAATCGGAGCTGCTGGAGAGAATCATGGGGGGGCGGGAGGGGGTTGTCGTCGCAGGGGTTCGAATTCAAGGGGGGTGGGAGAGTCGAACATTTGTGGTGAGGCTGGCAGGTTATTGTGAGTTGAAAGCTGAAGCGTGTAATCATGTATGTACAGGTAATGATCTTGACGTTGAACTGTAACAAAGCTATCGATTTGTAATCCGACCTTCACACCGGCAGTCAGCGCCGTAGAGCATCGAGAGATAAAACCCCATCACCAGCTGCACCCATCTCTCCAGATTTTCTTTTCTTCTTTCGCTTCATATCCTCTTCCTGTCTGCAGTCCACATCCCCTCTTCTTTTTTCTTTTTTTTTTTTCACTGTGCTGACAAATCGCTCCATTAAACTTGGCCACCAAGACACAATGGTTTTTTTCTTGTTTTTTTTTTTTTGGGAGGGTGGGATGGGAGGAAAAAAAAAACAAAATAGTGTCTGCGAACCCGACAAGAGTTCAAGCTCTTTCAGCAGCAGCTGAGGAATTCCCTGCCCCAGTGCTAGAGCAAACACTCGTCCTCGGAGGTGTCTCGACAAATTTCCCCCCTCGGGCAGGAAGTACACACTTTCTCTGCCTTCCTCTCTCTCTCTCTCTCTTACTTTCATTTTTTTGTAAACAGTTTTTTTTGTTTATCCGTAGACAAGAAGCACCACGTTGTTTGCTGATGTAAAGAAACAGTTTCAGGGGGTCTCAAACTGTGGCATCTCTTCTTTCTTGTTTAAGTCTCTTTTTTTTCGGCGAATTCAAGTCGTTTTTGAGTTATATTATCATATAAATATCTTAGCAATACGATAGAAACTATATAAATAGATAATAATTTGTATTTCTTGGACCATCTTGGCCGCCACATGTTTGAGACCCTCACGATCCCCCTCTCTGTGCCGATTAAAAAATTTAGCACTCGTCCTTTTTTTTTTAAAACTGCTACTTAGAAGTTTTCAAAAGAAAAAAAAGGAAAAAAAAAAAAACAGTAGCTTCCACCGATTGAATAGTTACACAAACACCGACTGTGCATGGTTCCACTGATACATTCACAAGCCTCCGAAATTGTCTCTGAAAAAACACACACAAAAGTGGGGAGAATTCACAAAAAAATTTGGCCTCCTTTTTTTTTTTTTTTTTTTGTTGGGTCGCCTGCTGAGAGGCGTAGGCACTTTAAAAGACACAGTTTCACAAAAATACGCCCCCCATAAAAACTGGGTTTCATGTTAGAGACAATCAAAAAATAATCTTTGGTCTGTAAACAACTGTAAAGCATTGTGTGTGTGTGTAAGTGTGTGTGTGTTGAAGTAGCTGTCAGGGCAGCTGTCGGTGGAATGTGCTGGCTCTTCAGTTCTCGACAGATCCAGAGTCTCTCTAGCTTCAGAACTCCGGGGTTGACACTTGGAAACGAGCGTCGTCATCAGGTGCTTTTTTTTTTTCGTCCACGTCGAAAGCATGCGCTCAAAGTGACCCTATCATCCATACGTTAACGTATGAACCATAAACACAAGCTTTGATGCAAAACATTAAGTAGAAGTTTTTTTGTTTTGTTTTTTTTTTAATTCTCCCTCTGCTGGCTCTATGATAGCGGGCAGGTCTCGAGGGCGCTCGGACCTGTTTGGACAGATTTAAAAAAAAAAAAAAAGTCTCCTCTATCCTCGTGGGGGGGTCGGGGGGGGGGGGGGTCCCCTCAGTTACAGGGCAGCCAGGTGGAGAACGCCGGCGACTGGCAGGCGAACATGGGCTGCACCTGGGCGATGTAGTAGTTGCTGAAGTTGCCGTCGGCCACGTAGGGCGCCGGCTGGTAGTAGCACGTGACGTTGGCCACGTTGGGGATGACGTTCTGCTCGGCGAGGACCCGCACCGCCAACATGGCGATGAGCCCCAAAGTCTGCCGCCTCTCGTGGCCCATCAGGCACACCGTGCTCTCGTTCACCACCCCGTGCAGGGTCATCAGGTAGTCGTACTTGCGGTCCTCCAGGCCCACAAAGTGGTTCTGGAGGTAGGACTCCAGCTTGCGCTGCTGCTCGCCGATGTCGGGGAAGTCGATGAAGAAGCGCGAGCACATGTACCGCTGCAGGGACTTCATCTCCGACTCCGAGGCGGCCCGGAAGCCCCGCACCAGCAGGTGGCAGTACTTGAGGAGGCCGCCGCCGCGGATCTCCTCCGGGTTCCTGGTGCAGATGACCTTGTGGCGGAGGTGCTCCAGCGCCTGGCCGAAGTCCCCGAACACGCTCTCGCCCATGATGGTGGGGTGGAAGGTCTCGCTCATGGGGTTCTCGGAGCACTCGTAGAAGAGCAGCAGGGAGTCCAGCCGGATCTGGAAGGAGTCCACGCTGAACTCGAACTGCCGCCGGAGGGAGTCCACGAACTTGAGCTCCACGTTCTTCCCCCGGTTGTTGGAGAGGGAGATGAGGCTCCAGCGGTCCGAGTCGGTGCACACCTTCACCATCTTCTGCACGTACGCCTCCTGAGACCAATGGGGACAGACTTTAGTACACATGTGGACTCACAGGAGGTGGATCTGTTACAAATCAGTTTATCTCAATCCTCTTAAGTACATTTTTTTAAAAGATGATCTTAAACTCTCACCTTTAACGTCAGTGGTGTAATTTTCTCCTTATTCACACAGTCTGGTAAGAAGTCCAGAAGGCAGTCCAACACTATGTCCTTCACGGTCTGAAACGCGCTCTCCCCTTTTAAGTCTGCGCAAAAGATCAAGTCCAAGTCCTTGTAGCCCAGTCCGCTGTCCTGGTGCAGGACGTGGCTGGCCGCGGAGCCGTTCAACCGGACGTCCCGGACGTGGATCCGGTTCTCCTCCATCCGACTGCGGACCACCTTGACGATCTGCCGCGGCTGCATCTCCAGGGTGGGGAAGTTTCCACGGCCGTGGATGGGGATGGTCTCGGTCAGCACCGCGTCCAGGCGCTGCACTTGACCCCAGTGGAGGACGCTGACGTTCCCGGGCTCCGGGTCCGGACCACAGCCGGCGCTGGATCCGCTGTCGTCCTCTGACATTCTGGTTTGGGAAAAAAAAAAGAAGTCCTCAACGATCTGAGACGAAATGAAACTGTTTTCTTTCTTTAAAAAAAAAAGCTAAAAAAGTGGTGAAGGTCGCATGGAGGATGAGGGACGTGGAAGTCTGTCGTCAGTGTGTCAGTGGAGTCCGAGCATCACAGAGTTTGAAGGATCCAGGAGGGGGTTTGTGACTCCATCGCCCAAAGGCACGCCTATGAGTTCAGGGGAGAGAGAAAAAAAAAAAAAAAAAAAATGTTGCATGAATGAGCTCGACAAGTTTGGCACTAACCTCCCCCGCGGAGGAATCAAAACCAAGTGCAAGGGACTCAGTCTTTACATCTTTGATCCGCCTCCGTTGCCAAAGATTCGAACCTGCGACCGAAAAAAAAATCGCTTTAGTCACCAACACATACAGCCCCCCCACACCACCCCCTTCTTAAGTGTGGCAGAAGTTAACTCATACCTGCCCTTATGCAAGTCTGGACCGAGATTCTGGAGGATGAGACCCCGCCCACCGGAGACACTCCTGCGGATCAATACTAATACCCTCGTCTGGACGCGTCTATAAGCCGCACTTTGTTGCTGTTTTTTTTTTGTTAAACTTAAATATTATTTTAACAAAACGACATCAAGTAAAGGGGTTGGCAAAATGCAATTGTGTTTATTCGCGATTAATGCTTTAAAGGAGATAAAAAATATATATTTTTTAAGCTGACTTCACCGGTGTTGCTTTACTGCCACCTGTAGGCCACACGTGGAAAAACACAGAAAAACAAAAACCTCGAAAAATGTATAAAGTATAAAAGGAGAAATATCGTTTATTGGCGTATTTTGACTAACATGGATTAAAAAAAAAAGTAATTCTTAATTCTCGTTTTTAGTCTTTTTTAGACCTAACATGAATTAAATAATTTAGAAACAACTTACATTAATTTCTTAAATAATGCCCTGTTTAAGAATGAAAAATAAAAATAAAAATCTTCACCTCACATTTCGCCCATATCACACTATCATGTTCTGGCTGTTACAAAGACACTATTTCTTTGAGTGATATACACCTCTGTGTTGTGGCCTGAAAACAAATGTGTTTGTGGTATCACTTGTGTTGTCTCTGGGGTCAAAGGTGAACACAAAAGGATACCACAAATGACAATTTGTTTCCAGGCCTTCGGGTCAACTTGACCCATAACACAAGGGTTGAAAAACATAAGAATGTATGACAGAAGGTCATTGAAACGTTGAAGTAAAAGTGAGTTCAGAGGTCAAGGGTCAGATGCGAGCCGAGGCGGTGAGTGGCAGTGCTAGGATCCATTAGACAAGAGTAAAGCTCTGCGTCACCGAAGACACCTAGATCTGTAAACCCCGATGATCCCATTTACTCCACGGCTGGTGTTAACGCCACTGACCCACTCTGAGGCGTGACCTCTGGGCAGCGTCACGTCCTCCTCGCACTTCACTGGCGGCTGCAGGACGCTCCAGTGTTGGATCCACAGCTCTGGTTGATAAAGTCAACGAGTATAAGTTAGTATGTCTATCATGTGCAGCCATCGTTTCACTGTGAGCTCAGCTCAGGAGTTAGAGAGAGAATCTGTGATACAAACTGGACTTCAGGGAGAGTTGTTTTTTTAAGTTAATGTAAGTATTTAAAACGTTTAATTAATTCATGGAATACAAATATGACTTTTGTAAATTGGTTGGAATCTTAAAGAGTGTATCGCCAGAATCGTAAAAGACAACACACTGTATACTATACTATACTATACTATACCGTACCGTACCGTACCATACCGTACCGTACTGTGCTGTACTATACTATACTATACTATACTATACTGTACTATACTGTACTATAATATACAATACTATACTATACTATAATATACTATACTATATTACACTATACAATACTATACTTTACTTTACTGTACTATACTCTAATTTGCTGTACTGTACTGTACTGTACTATACTATACTATACTATACCATACTATACTATACTATACTATACTATACTGTACTGTACTGTACTATATTATACAATACTATACTATACTATAATATACTATACTATATTACACTATACAATACTATACTTTACTTTACTGTACTATAGTATAATTTGCTGTACTGTACTGTACTGTACTATACTATACTATACCGTACTATACTATACTATACTGTACTGTACTATATTATACAATACTATACTATACTATACTATACTATACTATAATATACTATACTATATTACACTATACAATACTATACTTTACTTTACTGTACTATACTATAATTTGCTGTACTGTACTGTACTGTACTATACTATACTATACTATACCGTACTATACTATACTATACTGTACTGTACTATATTATACAATACTATACAATACTATACTATACTATAATATACTATACTATACTATATTACACTATACAATACTATACTTTACTTTACTGTACTATACTATAATTTGCTGTACTGTACTGTACTGTACTGTACTGTACTTTACTTTGCGGTACTATGCTATACTATACTTTGCTGTACTGTACTATACTATACTATACCATATTCTATACTATACTACACTATACTACACTTTTCTGTACTATACTATACTATACTACACTACACTACACTATACTTTCATTTAATATGAAATAAACTAGAAGGCAATAAAATATAATAAAACAGAAAATTAAATTAAAGAATTAAATTAAATTAAACAAGTTGTCATAGAAAAGAATACAAAACAAAACAGAACAAAACAAAACAAAACAAAACAAAACAAAACAAAACAAAACAAAACAAAACAAAACAAAACAAAACAAAACAAAACAAAACAAAAACAAAATAAGATGAGACGACACAAGGGTTAAAACAGCAGAACGATTTATATGATATTTCACAAAACGTCTACAATCGAATCAGTCAAAAGGAATATTAATTCAAGCTTTATTTTAAAACACGGTGAAAGAATCTTTCATTTCCATGTGTTGCTCCGCACATGTTTTTCTTGCTCACGACTCATAAACCTGTTATTCTTGTATCATTCCCTGTATTATTGCTGTTAATAAAAGACATCAAAAACATTTATCCAACTGAAGTTTTTGTACTTGGCGTGCGTTTTGCATGTTGATCGCGGCTCTCTGAGAATTTCCACATCTGGAAATGTAAATGGAACCGTCGGGTCGGTCCCGGCGCCGTCAACGACTTCTCCATGTGTGGAGCGATGGCGACTATAGAACCACATCTCGAGACTCAATCAAAACACAGGCCCAGGTCCGCCTTGATCACCAAATCCAATCGAGAAAATCCAACCGTGAAAAACCCGATGAAGTCAACGTTGGAAGCGAGCGAAGTTTAATTGTTGGATATAATTAAAGAAAATATTTTTAGATTCTGATTTGTTTTTTCCTTCTCATGACGGGCTTTAATTCCAGGCCAAGATCAATCAGCAGATCCAGATAAGACTTTGAAAAAAAAATGTAGTTTTCCTTCTCTGGAGACCGTGATGTCGAAGGATGAAACCTTTATCTCGTCTTTCTCATCATCTCATCGTCTTCTCAGATTAAAAAGAAAACCAACAGGAAATAGGAAAAGTTGTGTTTTCCAGCAAGACTTCAGAGAGAATTCCACTCCAGCATTTAAAGATCGGGGATATTTCTGCATTAATTCCTCGTTTTCTACAGTTTGTCTCCATGAAAACGTTAAACAATGAAGCGTTTTATCATGAATTACTGGACGATCATGTGAACAACATCAGTTCTATTATCCAACAAGTTCACTTTACTGACTATAAAATCACAAATCTATTCATAAACTGAAGCGAATAATCGGCGAATAATCTCCAAGTTGTACATTGAATTCTTTCATTATATCGTACCAGGAATATATAAGACTTGTGTTTCAAGCTAATCGTAAATTACATCTTTAAAAAAAACAAACTACATTCACCGTAACATCATGGATGATCGCCAACGTTAAGAAATTGTTTCTTAAGGCAAAATAACTCAAAAACGGATCAAAGAATTTCAGGAAACATGTTATCATAATCATGTTTGATCGACATGTAATCTTGGGAAAAATGTTGTATTTTTTTTTAAAGCTATATTTTATATTCAGAAGTACAACCTACTTTCTTCAGACTCTCCCCTCCCACAGTTTCTCAGTGAGCTAAAATGACAGGTGTAATTATAGTTTAAAGTTTTCGGTTCTTTGGATCATAATTGGTTTCTTTGTTTTTTCGGTTCCACAACCGACCTCATTAAAGATAATAATAATAATAATAATAATAATAATAAAAATAAATAAATGCTTCAGGACAAGACGAATCAACGAAATATAAATAGTAGGTGGAGCCGCTTGGCAGAGGTCTGCGCTCTCCAAGTGCTTCTGTAGTTTTTACACTTCTATGAGAAAAGCCATGTAAGTACTTTTAAACTGAAATGATTCCACTGTAAAGTTATTTGACCCAATTGAGCTTCGAGTGATTAACGGTCTGTTTTCATGACGTACTTTCCTCCTTCGTGACGGTAAAACATGTTCGGTGGTTCTCCAGGTTCCTCCCTCATTCCTCTTCCTTTCTTTTTTTTTTTTTTAGTTCATTCATCACACGACAAATCCTCTTTTTATTAGCCGAGACGACGGAGGTACATGTGACGCTCGTGACCTATTTGTGTCCAACGCAAAACCCAGAACAACTGAAACATGGCAGACGATTTTTACTGTGAAATTTAATCAACTTTACTCTGAAATCTTGTTGAAGATCCTCGTGATCTTTGACTTCAGGAGAGTTTACATGAACTCAGTCACACTTTGCTCTAGTTCTAGTCTAGAATGTGGAAGATTTGGTCGGTATTTATTACGCCAGAAAAATACTACACTGATATACATCCAGTTTTCAAGATAGATTTTAAAAATAAAACACCTTTTAGACAGTAAAAATCAATCATATATACGTAGAAAATTCATAAATAAATAAAGATGTTGGAACGCCTAAATTATAATCATGTATTATTGTTATATTGTGGGTATAACTTGAAAAGCTTCAATCATATATTGTGGGGTTCCATCTGGATCTTAAAATATTTTGAAGGATTCTTTCGCCAAAAAAACACTTTTTCAGACAGTAATAATCAATCCAAGAGAAATGAGATACTTATTTTTTTTCCATTTATGTTAAACTACATAACTAGTGCCTGGATTGCAGGGACCACTGTGTCTTTCCGACATGCTGGCAACCTGTCCAGGGTGTCCCCTGTCTCTCACCCTGAGCAGCTGGGATCAGCTCCAGCCCCTTCGATAAGGGAATACGTGCTTGAAAACGAATCAAGTGGCTCTTAAAGAGACTAAAAACATGTGATATCAGGCTTTTTTAAAATGATTTAAACTAGTTTAATCATACATTCAACATCTTCGTGGGTCAATACAGAGTTTTTCATTGAATTCCATCTTTTTTTCTGAAGTTTCCAGATGAATTCTTTACGTTTTTGCAACATGTTTCTCTTTCAATGAGTGTTTGAATGTTACGACGCTAGCAAACATTTCATAGACTTTATTTTGAAGCTACTTTTTTTTATTATTTTAAACCTCTCGACGTTGAGTTTGTGTTCATGATCTCAGGCGACACTTTCTGTGTCTATAAAAGAAAACCTGAGCGACGGGTCACGAACACATGACCACATAAACTCAACAGACACCCAGGAGGAGAGAAAAGTGAGTGATGATATTACTAGACCAAAGAGAGAGAGAGAGAGAAAAAAAAAGTCTCCTTCTTTCCTTCTTGTTTTTTTTTCTCCTTCATGGATAACTGGATTTCCAGCAGTGGCTCATTGGTTCGTCCCGGCTGTCGGGGAGATGTTCTCGTTCTCCAGCGCTGGTCGTGGATCAGAGGCTCTGGAGGCTGGAATGGGATTTCCAGGTCTTCGGCGATGACAGAGATTCACTCTTTCTCGCTGCAAACCTTGCAGGTTTGACAGAATCTCTTCGATCCACAGGAAATCTTTCGTCACTTCTGTTGCATTTGTTCATGTTTTTGTAACTTGATAGATGTTCTATTATGTTCTAGGTTCACGGCGGATCATGCAGGTTATGGTTCGAGCCACACCTTCTTAATGATGGTTCTTTAATCGCTGAGAATGTTGACGACGAGACGTTCACTGACCTCCATTTAAAACTAGTTTGATTCTCCATTCGTCAGCGATAATTGAAGATCCAGAGTTTTTGCTTATAATACAAAGTTGTAATAATTGTTCTAATAATATAATTTTTATATTTACTATATATATTATATTTTATGTATATATTTTATTTTCAGAATATGATTAACAAAATATCAAACGTATATTTACATCTATAAAATAGAAAATAAAGAGGAAATTAATTAAAATTAATTAATTAATAATAATCATTTACTGAATAAAAATGACAAAAAGTAACATCATACAGTCCATACATTTGAAGTTTTTGTTCTTATTATCCGTAACAGAAACTAATACTACAACTACCACTACTAAATATAGCTTAACAAAGTGGAAAAAAAGTGTGAAAAATATAATAATAGTAATAATTAAATAAAAATTAAAAGTACAAAAACATACCTTCAGTCCAATGTGTCCAAATGTTTTCACCTGATAAAATGCATCACATTTTGCATCACAGGAGAAGGATCTGTCTCGCCTGCAGTTAATACAAAACTGACCTGCTCTAGTAGAAGAACTCACATTTCTCCGATCCTTAAAACTCTTCACTTGCTGCCAGTTTCTTTCAGGATTCTGGTTCTTACTTTCAGAGCTATTCATGGTCAGGCTCCTCCTTCCACCAGTGATCTGATCCAGCCTTACACCCCAGCTCGGGCTCTGAGGTCTGTGGATCAGAATCTACTGATGGTTCCTGAACACGGTTCTGGACCAGAGGAGAGAAATCCTTCCAGGCTGTTGCTCCTAAGCTTTGGAACAATCTTCCTCTGTGTTTGATGATCTACTGACTCCTTCAAGAAACACCTGAAGACATTTTCATTTGTGCTTTTCCTTGATTTTCTGGGACTCCTGTGTTTGTCTTATGTGTCTTTTAAAGTATATATTTTAACTGTATATTGTTTTTGATTGTTAAAGCGCTTTGTGACCCTGGTCTAGAAACTGTGCATCCAACATAACAGAAATCTAAACTCTAAAATGTCAGAATCCTCCTTTCATTCAGCGAGATACGATGGTGACAGTTGTGACATTCTGACTCCCGATAAGATCTCGCAGACGTCACATCTCTCGCCGGAGTCACGTTGCCGTCGGTAACAACACGTTTCACACCCTGCTCTGACGGAAACGTTTCCTCAGGACATAATGATCTTTGAAAAAAAAGAGCTGCCAGCTGATCGTCTACAGGTAATCCCGAGCTAACAGGCTCCATGTCCACTCAAGAGGATTGCAGGAGCTCGGAGACTCTTTACCGGCGTCCAGAATAAGGCCGGAGACGAAGCCAAAGGTACTCAAGCCAATCTAGAGTAAGAATAACTTTAAAGTAAAGCTGCAGCAAACAGTCTGTTCTTCTGCTCCGTTGATTCAACTGTCAATCACCATCTCTCACAAGCAAGAACAGGAAGCATATTTGATGCTATACACGTACCTGAAAGTATTTATAATTATGTTTATTTAATGTCTTCATTCCGATGTTTGCTTGTAGTTTATTTTTATATTTTATGATTATTATTTTGGTTATACTGTAATTATTGTTGTCATTTTGTTTTATTTTGTTTTGTTTATTTTATCTGGGTAACTTGTTACATACAATTAGCCACATTAATGCTACCAGGCTGAAACAAGGATGTAAAAACGCACAAGGGGCCGAAATCTTTTATACATTTTCAAGATGAGCTAAATAAATCAAACCTAGCTCAGTGTTAAACAACAAGCTGAGCTAAATACTTGAGGCTAAGCTATGCTAAGTACACCAAGCTGAGCTAAATAAAATAAGCTAAGCTAGGCTAAATACATCAAGCGAAGCTATCCTAAATACACCAAGTGAAGCTAACCTGAATACATCAAACTAAGCTAAATACACCAAGCTGAGCAAACTACACTGAGCTAAGGTAAATACACCAAGCTAAGCTAACTACACAAAGCTAAGCTAAATATATCAAGTACTTCAATCTAAGCTTAAATACATTAAGATCGGCTAAGATGAAGTAAATATACAAAGCTAAACCAAATGCATCAAGCTAACCTTAAATACATCAAACTAAGCTTAAATACATCAAGCTAATCTAAAAGCATCAAGCTAAAGTAAACACATCAAGCTAATCTAAAAGCATCAAGCTAAAGTAAACACATCAAGCTAAGCTAAACACATCAAGCTAAGCTAAAAGCATCAAGCTAAGCTAAAAGCGTCAAGCCAAGCTAAAGTAAACACATCAAGCTAATCTAAACACATCTAGCTAAACTAAAAGCATCAAGCTAAGCTAAAAGCATCAAGCCAAGCTAAAAGCATCAAGTTAAGCTAAAAGCATCAAGCTAAGCTAAAAGCATCAATCCAAGCTAAAAGCATCAAGCTAACCTAAACACATCAAGCTAAGCTAAAAGCATCAATCCAAGCTAAAAGCATCAAGCTAACCTAAACACATCAAGCTAAGCTAAAAGCATATAGCTAAACTAAAAGCATCAAGCTATGCTAAACACATCAAGCTAAGCAGTCAATTATAAAATACTTGATAGGACGAGCAACAGACTCATTTCCAAAAGTGTTTTTTATTAAACGAAGACTCTTAACAGCTAATGGATACTAATAGACGATTAGCATTTCCACCGGCGCGACTCTACCTTTGATTATGTCTGATAGAAAAGTCTCCATCAGCATAAGTTCGGGGTCACTGGGGTCACTCGGAGGACGAGCTCGATCTAATGGGAACGTGCCTTCCATCCAGCAGAAGAATAATAGGAAGGTTTGCTAACCGCTACAATGATCCCGCATGGCTACAGTAGCACCGCTAGGAACGCTAATCTTTTAATCAAACGCTAATTGATGCGAGTGTCAAGACGACCTGTTCCAGGTGCAATGAAGAGACGAACGAGACGAGGTCAATGAGCAGGTGACATTTTAATGCATGCCATTTTTTTTTCTCACTTCGGGTACTTTCCACGTACTCGTACTCGCACTCACATGTGGAGGCAGTGAAGCACACAAACACAGTTAATGCCCGTCACATGCCATCGATGGATACAAAGCCTTTAGAGGAAGAGGTTACACTTTGAACCTGGTGAGACAAGAAGTCCTAATGTGAGTTTGACCGTTCGAGGAAGTGAATGGTTGAATTTTTATATTTCAAATGTCGACTTGTTTTTTATTGAAATGACGTTTTTGTAAGCATTTATTTTCCTAATTGAATACAATCATTTATTAGTTGAGAGGGTAATATTTTTTAATTTAATCAATTCATTTTAGAGGTTGAATCTGATTGTTTGAATAATTGTAATTAAAACTAATTGTAGAAAAAAAAAGGCCTAAATTCTATATTTTTCGATTTGTAGTCTTTTAAACTCAATATATAAAAATGTGATAAAAAGTACTTTATGAAGACAATCATGGCTGCACCGTTATACCATCATTCTTGTGTTCAATTTAAAAGGATACAAATTGAAAAATATAGAAAAAATATTAATTATTGGAATTAGAACATCAAACTTTGTGTTAATGAAAAAAATCCCTTTGAAAATATTCAATTTTTAAAATTAAAGAACTAAAAACCTTTCAATACTTGAAAAAAAATATCATTAAAATGCTTAAAAAAAACACAATTTCAATGAAATAATTACAGGTTCAAACATTTCAAATTTGAAATTCAACCATCCAATAACTAGACAGATCCACCCTAGACTACGTACTAGAACATACTAGTGAGTCGACTCAACAGTTTGCACTCGTCGCTCCTCGAGCCGTTAAACATCTAATCCAACGCTCGTCTCACATTTGTGCTTCGTCTCTTTGGCAACTTCACATTTTCAATATTTTGGAGTTTCATTAAGTTACAAAGCACCAAAAAATAAGCAAAAAGTAATCCTGCGATAAGAAACTCTCTGGTGTTATGACTAACTTTGGAGCGAACTGGAGACTTAATCTCGTCCCCACGCTAGCGTGATGGACGAGCGGGCCTCCAGGAGACGTGGATGGTCTCACTGGGTCGGTATGTTGCGGCGCCTGGACGGGCCTCAGTGTTTGTTCCAGGTCGGGGCCGCCATGGGACCTCTGGAGGATCTCTCCACCGTGATGAACTCATCGGGGTTGTCACGCGCCTCGTAATGGAGGAGAAGATCTTGGATGGCTCGCTCTTCGATCTACCCCCCGAAAGAAAAAGAGAGGAACATTTGAGGTCCTGGTGGGGAAGGGAAACCACCATTTCATGGTAGAAAGAGAAACTGCTGACACTAGAAGCTGCAGTTAATCTTACAAGAAAAGGAAAATACGAGTTTTATTTTTTCTATGAAAGGTGCCGACAGCGGCCTGGCAGCTCCTGCAGCAAAGAGGATCTACTTTTTCTAGACGAGATGCTTATCAGATCATTTGACTCAAAAAAGGAACAGATGCATAAAAAAACCCAAAAGGAGATATTTGTAGTACCTTCAGAGTACTTGGCTCTGGTGTTGTAGAATTTACCAAATGACTGCTTTCATTTATTTCAAAACCAAAATATTTAAAAAACGTCAGCTTTAAAAACTGCTGGTTTGGACTGTATCCTCACATCCTCAGTCATCCAAGGGATCATACAGGAGTTAAATCTTTGTATCGCAGATGCACTATATTGATGTGTCTTCATTCAAACACCTATGACCTAAGCCCATTACAGCAAACCCCTTCAAGAAGTTATCAGACAAAAAAAATAATCTTGTAGAACCACTTAAAATAGGTGGTATATTTGCGCGTCAATCGGTAATCCATTAAAAAAAATTAAATAATGTTACTAGATATTTTAGGATATTTCTAACCCTTGTGTCATCTCAGGGTCAAGGTGTCCCAAAGGCCTGAGAACAAATGTGTTTGTGGTAGCCCTTGTGTTGTCTCTGGGTCAAGGTGACCCAAAGGCCTGAGAACAAATGTGTTTGTGGTATCCCTTGTATTGTCTCTGGATCAAGATGACCCAAAGGCCTGAGAACAAATGTGTTTTTGTGGTATCCATTGTGTTGTCTCTGGGTCAAGGTGACCTAAAGGCCTGAGAACAAATATGTTTGTAGTATCCCTTGTGTTTTCTCTGGGTCAAGGTGACCCAAAGGCCTGAGAACAAATGTGTTTGTGGTATCCCTTGTATTGTCTCTGGATCAAGATGACCCAAAGGCCTGAGAACAAATGTGTTTTTGTGGTATCCATTGTGTTGTCTCTGGGTCAAGGTGACCTAAAGGCCTGAGAACAAATATGTTTGTAGTATCCCTTGTGTTTTCTCTGGGTCAAGGTGACCCAAAGGCCTGAGAACAAATGTGTTTTTGTGGTATCCCTTGTGTTGTCTCTGGGTCAAGGTGACCCAAAGGCTTGAGACAAATGTGTTTGTGGGATCCCTTGTGTCCTCTCAGTGTCAAGGTGACCCAAAGGCCTAAGAACAAATGTGTTTGCGGTATCCCTTGTGTTGTCTCTGGGTCAAGGTGAAAGACTTCCCTGGCTTCCATAAATACACATGCAGGGTGGAGGTCGTTCACATTGACCCTGAGACAACACAAGGGATACTGCAAAAACAAATTTGTTTAGAAGCCTTCAGCTCACCTTGACCCTATGATAACACAAGGGTTAAGACCTTTTGAAAATGTAATTTAAGACACTTTAATACCACTTAAGTGCTTAATTTTAAGATTCATGAATTTAATTATTTTCAGTAAAAAAATTAAAAAAGACAGCAAATGTTATTAAAATTGTGAATTATTAGAATATAAACCATAAAAAACTGTAATCGAAATAAAATAGAAGAATATAAAAATGTAAAATAAATGGATACAGTGTTGAATATGGATACACTATAGGTATAAAGTTGAGCGTGTGGATATTCTCTCACACCTCAAGCCATGACGTGTGATCATGCTTCACCTGAATGAGAGCCAGTGGCTTCTCCCGACTGCGGATCAACGCTGCTTCCTGCTGCTTCTCCTCCTCCACGATGGAAGCAAAGGTCACCAAGGAGGAGAGGGGGGGGCTTCCTACTGCTCCCAGGAGCCAGGGTCTGAGGGGAGAAGGATGGAGATCAGGGAGGAAGGAGGCGACTACGAGCGGCAAACGTTCTCAGCAGGTGGACGGACGTTGAGTGGACTGCTGGTGACAAGCTCGTGTGCGAGGACGGCCGCCTGGATTTAGTTGAGCCCCGAAAATTAAACTTAATTCTCGTCCACACGTCTGGGTTTCGTCAGAACCGAGGTCCAGACGGCACTTATTGAGCTCGCATACCTGTTTACTGTCACACTGCAGCACCGGTTCTTTTCATTTGATGCAGAGGACACGTTTTTTAATCACTCTTTATAGACTGGAAACGTATGAAAGGGCTTTTGTTTAGGGTCGACTCAGACTTACCAGCACAAGTTCTACTTTCTTCCATTAATTAACCCTTATTTTGGCAAGATTGTTGTTTTTTTGAGCTTTGAATTATTGTTCACGAATATTTGACTTGCATTCAATGAAAACTCATTTAAAAGGCTACTCATGGAAAATGTATTTTTGAATTTGAACCATGAAACTATTTTAATCAATAAAAACCTAAATAAAAACCTTTCAAAATGATTGAATTCAGTTATTAAAAGAAAATGGCAAAATGCTTAAAAAACACATTTGAAATGTTAAATTTAAACAAAGAATATTCTAATGGCACTGGAATAGATGATCAAGCTCATTAAGGGTAGAAACGAAAGAGGAAACAGCAGTTAGAAATCAGAGCAGAGACTTTATTCCAACAAATTCCATTTCAGTTTAATGCCCCATTTATATGAATAGCATTTTAATTATTTTTAGTTTTTTGGTTTTGTAACAAACTTAATGTTGTTGAACACTGTTTTAGCAACAAATTTTTTTTTTGTTTACAAATCTCTCCCAGGTTTCTTTGTTGTTTCCGTTTTTCAACTGGTAGTTTTTCTCTTCCAACATGACTAGGGTTGGCACTTACATGTAACAGTTACTACGATACTACTTTTTGCTGTACAAACTAATTACTTCTTAGAGGCGTTTGTCATTACTGCGATCTAAACTGACCGAGTTTTCCATGTGGTCAAGAGATCATGTGACCCGAAATAGTAACAGATGCATAAAAACTCAAAAGGAGATATTTGTAGTACTTTCGTAGTACTTGGTTCTGGTGTTGTAGAATTTATAGACCGAATGACTGCTTTTATTTATTTCAAATCATATCAGTAGTTAAATATTTCTATCGTAGTTGCACTATATTGATTTGTCTTCATTCAAACACCTACGACCTAAACCCATTACAGCAAACCCATTCGAGAGGTTATCAGACAAAAAAAAGAATCTTGTAGAACCACTTAAAATAGGTGGTATATTTTATCAAACATAACATAAAAATCACAGCGCTTCTTTTAGCATATTTTTTTTGAGTATAAAAGAAAAAAAAGTTGCTACATGAAAAACACCATCCTTGTCAAGAAATATATTTTGTCTTTATTTACTTTTTTACTCACAGCATTTCACTGGCCTATAATCTCCCTTTCTGACAAAAAAATACTTTCCTTAGTAAGAAGTTACTTGGAAAGTAGAGTAACTGAGATACTTTTGAAAGGAGTAACTGTAATTACTTGCCAATTTAAAGTCATTTGCCGATCACTGAACATATTCGGATGCCACGCATATCAAGTGATAAGTTTTGATTTTAAAATCCCTTCATCTTTTGATATAAAGCACTCGTTAGTTAAAAAATATTTGCATTAATGCCATTGAAAAAGTTAAACGTATACTGTGATTTGTTTTGTGTTTTTACTTCTAATCCTACAATGGAGTTTATTTTGGTGAAACGCTGTAAATTCTAGTTGTTCATCTTCACCTGGATATTAGTGTTAATTGTGTGCACGTTACAACAAAACACACGAATGAGAAACCCTGATAAAAAAAAGCTGCCTGGTCTTGGACTAGAAGCCAAACATCAGGCAGACATTTCTATTAATGTGACTTTGATATGGACACGGGGTCCTGGGGGGGGGGCTGCTGCCGTTTCCTGAGCCTTGAAGCGAACGACCTCGCTGCTCAATGGAAAAACCAAGAGGAACCTGAAACCTGCTCTGTGTTCTGTATGATCTGCTGTGACACGAGGGCTGCCCTTATCTATTCTGATTAGCGTCACTGGCTTCAGCAGAGTGACTCACAGCCGTTTGATATCTGGAGGTCGTCTTAAAACTCACTACTAGAAGAACTACTATGTTACTGCGACTGAAATCTGTCCGGAACTCTCTAGCCACATTTTTGTTCTTGTATTATTTAAATACAAAAAAAAGGAATCTGGTCATTTTCTGGTAAATTTTTCATTTCAATGGAAATTTTTTCTAACAAGAAGTGGCTGAAACCACCTCTACATGTATTACTAACTATCTTTTAATAATACTAAAACCAAGCAATAATAACAATATTGTTTTAAAAGCTACAATATTCACTGGCCTAGTAAAGGATTGTAATAAATAAGTTAAATTATAATTCAACCAAGAAGCCAATCATTATCTTGTGGATAAATGACTCTGCACACACACATACATACACACTAATACAACCAGACATATTAAAAAAAAAACATTTATCCATTAATGGTGTAAGTTATTATTGATGTTGTGAGTCAATTAAAACCAAAATATAAATTCACAAGAAACCCGTCCACCGAAATAAATAAAAAACAATTAAAAAACTTCAAAGTTTTTTATATTATTTAATTTGTCTCAATTGATTTGTACAATTAAAAATATTTTTTTTAATTAACGGGCGAGATAATTGCGGCTGAGTGAGATAGTTTTTTCTGTAGTGGTCAGGTTAGTAGGTTCATGCACACTTTACTACAGCTCAACGGGTTGTCAGCATGTGCGGAACAAAAAAATATTAAAATACACCACATTGAAACCTGCGTTTATTTTTTTCCCCTCCTTGCTTCTCACTGGTCTTTGTAAAACTATCAACAGGCCGTCTTCTGCCAAGTGCTGCCTCCTGAGGCTAACTTTGGAATCTTAAAATCATTTTTGAACCGAGGTGCTGAAAAGAAAGTAGGTCATTCTTAACTACAAATAATGCTCAATATGAAAGGCTAGAATAATTTTATTTTATATAAGAATTTGAACATAATCTAGAAATAAAGAGACTACTATACTTAAAGAAAATATGTATAAGTAAGTAAGTAAGTAAGTAAGTAATATTTATTTATATAGCGCTTTTCGAGACCAGGGTCACAAAGCGCTTTAACAATCAAAACAATACTCAAAACAGTACATACTTCAAAGATCAAGATAACACCGAGAACAACACAGGAGTTCGAGAAATTCAAGGAAAAGCCTGAACAAATAGAAACGTCTTAAGATGTTTCTTAAAGGAGTCAGTAGACTCCATCAAGAGCAAAGAGAGAGGAAGATTGTTCCAAAGCTTAGGAGCAACAGCCTGAAAAGATTTCTCTCCTCTGGTCCTGAGCCGTGTGCGTGGAACCATAAGTAGATTCTGATCCACAGACCTCAGAGCCCGAGCTGGGGTGTAAGGCTGGATCAGATCAGTGATGTATAAGTAACAAATTCAACATAAAATGTGGCTTCAGTAAGTGCAAAAAAAATATTTTTGTCCGGTAGTTACGACTTGTCCAGCTCTCGGCAGACGTTCTTAAGGTCAGGGTGACTCATAGTTCGTGCACATCTGTGACGCTTCAGGTCACTAAGGTCTTATTTAGTGTCGATGAAGAGCAGTTTGTGTTTTTCAACAAACTCACTGACATACAAACGTTTTCACTTCCACAAAAATACCAAAATGAGGAACACAACTGTATTTTCTTTATAGACAACTGATGGTTACTCAATGACTAGAACAAGTGGATCTTACAGTCTCTACTTGAGTGAGTGATCGCTTTACAATAACAATCCAACAGCGACCCCTCGTGGTCCGCCACAGTAATGACCACATTAGTATCGTCAACTCACCCCGAGGGCTTCTCCTGTTCGTCGTCTTCATGTCTGCATGAGGCCCTGCGACTGGGGGGTGCGACAGTGGCCGGTGGAACTCGGGCAACTCCCTGACCCCTCTGAAGTCTCTGCTGGGCATTTAGTCGGTTCTCCTCCTCCAGCAGCGCCCGCAGTGAACACGTGGAGGGCGGAGACTGGACTGTGGTGGCCCTGTAGTCATGAGAAGATTAAAAAAAAATTTAAAATTAGGCTATAACACAAGATTATATTTTAAAATATTGAAGTAAAGCGGTATCTTAAGCTTAAATTCAAGTGAAATTCAAGACTTCTAAAACAGCTTAAAAAAATGTTTAACAAAATGAACTTCATAGCTTTATTTTACACAAAATAAACATCACTTGTCTGTGTGTCATGTAATGCCAATTAAGGCCTCATTGTTAAATCCATTTATTTAATGCATTTTAAGTTTTTAAAGATCCACAGGACACCAATTATGGGCTTGTGATTCTAAAAAGTTCAGTCCCAAAGGTGCTCACCAGGCCTTTCCATTGCTGGTTTTGGATGGGGTGACGATGTGGGCAGGTTTGGTCACAGTGCAGTCCACACTAGCTTCCTTGTGGGCCATGGCCAGCATCTTCCTTTGCTTCTGGGACAGTTTTGTCGACACGGGGGACGGTTTGGTGCCGAGACTGCAGGATGACAGGAAGTGAGAAACCATCCTTTGTAAAATACCGATTACGTTTTGGATTTCCTCAACAATACCTTGCAGAGTTTTTAGGGGTTGCACCAGGAGAAGGCAGGGAGTTGGCTTCTAAATCCATGATGGTTCGCAGATCCAAGACAGGTGGGTAAACTGGTCTAAAAACGTGGTTATTATAAACATTTGAATCTTAAAGTTCAGTTATAGTGATTTTATTCAACCTTCTTTTTTGGGTCATTTATTAGTTAAACACAATTACAATGCGAGTCGTTTTTTTTCTGCAGAACTACACAATATTCAACATCTAGGGAATTTTTCAGCCTTTTCCACATCACTTGCATATAAAAATATGAATCTGAAAGCTCATTTTAGACATGTAAAATATTTTTTTTATTATTATTTTAGTAAATTTTAAAGCGTTCCTACCTGTTAAGGAGCGGGATGCTTCGAGGAGCCGAGTTTGGGGGGGTTGGTAGACCAGTACAGTCGGAGGTTGGTGTGCTGGGTGGGCTTTGTAGCCTTTGATTGAAGGCCTTGCCATTCTGTCAACACAATATCAAACATCATTTTTTAACAATTTTGAAAAAAAAAATATATCACGATTATGATTTTAAGCTGCCGGGAAAACTATTAAAACCAATAATGTCGCTGTGAATTCTCATGCTGTTGGTTGATTTTCTTATTTGACTACAGACCAACCTCCGGTCTGTCGTGAAATACTGGCGACTGAGAGTCTCGTGGACTTCCCACTCCCATGCCACTGCCTTCAGAGTCTGAGGTCAGTGGCTCGTGCAAGGACTCGGCAGAATTGGCCTCGACTGTCTTCACCAGACTCGGCATAACCACTGAGAGGACAAGCAGAGTTTAAAAGGAGGAAAACCAAGACATACAGAAAGACCTGTAGAGAAATTAAATCATTTCAAATAATTGTCTATGGGGTCTGTTTTACCAGCAGGGGTGGGGCTCTGAATGATGTCAGACAGAGTGTATCCTCCTGAGCTGTCGGATCGTCGCCTCGGTTTCTTCTTTGCCTTAATCTTTGCTTTCTTTAGAAGTGTTTCCCTGAGAATTTGAAAAAGTGAAGATTGAAACCAGAGATCCATCCATCACCAACTATCTATAAACTGAGGAATTAAACTGATTTTCATGTCAATCTGATCGTCATACCTGCAGCAGTGATCCAGCTCATTGGGTTCTGTGCTGAAAGCAGAGTGGAACTCCTCATCCTCATACATACTGAGGTCTGGAGCGTCAGGATACGGAGTGATCACCCTTTTTTGCATTGCAGGGATCTAATGAAAGACATTTGAACAATTTATTTCAACTTAGTTATTGAAGTGTAGTCATTCTTTAAACTATATCATTTAAATCAAAGTTGAATCACATTTGATGAATCCATTTCATGATGGTCATCATCGTACATGAATCAGCAGAACAAGCAAGTATTCTTCTTCACAAGAATCTATTGATATGCAACAGCACAGTATCAATTAAGAATATAATTATTTGAAAAAGGTGCATTTTTTTCTGCTTTCAAATCCCATTTATTTTAAATATTTTTTTCCCTTTACTTAAGTTTTGCAAATCAATTTCTGGCCGCTAGATGGCAGCAGTCATTACGTCCTCCTCAGCTTAAGAACTTGGTGACTAAGGACAAGAGGATACAGTGACTCCAGCAGCTATTAAAGCTGATGTCTGGACATATTTTGGTTTGAAAACAAATGAAAGCAGTTATGACATCGTCAAGAGTCATGTGGTCTGTAAATTCTGCAACACCAGATTCAAGTACTCAACAATACTACACATATATCCTTGTTACTGCAGTTTCCGAATATATAGCATTGTATTGTTGCTCCTGTATCGTATCATACGATTCTTGCCAATACACAACCCAATACCAATACCATGTATCCAAAACATTACTAGATATACAAGTTTATTTAACTTTATATTGACATATAAAGACGCACCAGATATGAGTTTGTTGCAATAATATTACATAAAATCATTTAAATCCATATTAAATTACATTTCTTGAAAAACCTCGGAGTGAGATAATGATATAAAAAAACTATTTTAGTTTTGTCTAAATTCCAAAATGATTATGCCATTTGAATAAAAGTTTAATCATATTGAAATCACAACGCATATTGGAAGAATGACTCACCATCCTCCTGTAGGCACTGGAAAGCTCCATAAGCACTTCATTACTGAGAATATCCAGGGCTCTGGAGATCACAACAACAACAGCAGCGGAAACAAATATTTAACATTATTGCGTATTTAATTTGGAAAGATGTACAAAACAATGATGACTCTCTTCTGCAAAGCAAAATCAAAGTGTGAATATACCTGAGAAAGAAGGACCTGACTTGCAGTTCAACTAATGAATCAATTCTCTAACATAGACTGAATATGTAAAGGCTTGTTTTAATAGTTTGATGTGGACGCTACACTAAATAGTCCCGTCATACATATTGTTTACAACAAAGGTTATAAATTGCAAAAATAAGATGCATTAGAATGAAATAAATTCAGCAGTTTGGAACATGTTCAACAAGCTTATTATAACGTGAGAAGTTTGAGAATATAAAGAGTATTTAGGAATGTGGCTCTCACTTCGACTCCAGCATGGCAGTGATGTTGAGCCCTATGAACTGAAGACAGGACAGCTTCAGTTGCTCAGCGTTGTACATGGTAGCGAACTCAAGTAGCTCTGCTGCATTCTTCAGAGTCACTGAAAGAGAATAAAACGCGTGTAATAAATAGAGAAAGCCATGCAAAAAACAAACAAAACAATTTTTACAATTCTCTGTGATTGCGACTTCGCAAATCTCCTTCAGTCGCGTGATGAGCAGCTGATCGGCTACAACCAGTGCATTGCAGACAAACTCCACGTTCAAACAATCTGACGGGAACAGAAGAGTCAACAAATGTCAATACATCAAGAGGATTGAGGAAAATAATATTGAAAGAAAGTCTGGAGACTCATTGGGAACCTTTAATGGTGGGAGACTCATCCGTGTAAATATACTCCAGAATAACCTGCAGGATTTCAGAGCTGATGGGCATTTCAAGTGCAGTACAAGATTTGGCCTGAGAGGGGCGCAAGGGATGTAGAAAAAAAAAGAAGTGAATTCCTTATTTTCACAGGCTTTAATTAAACCATTAGAATAAAAAATATAATACAATGGCATGGATCAATACGTCTGTTATAGATAACAACATATGAGACTCACCTCTATCCAGGGGTTTCCAAGCATGCTGTGGAAATATTCTGCGAAGTGCATAAAAAAATAACTTAGAATTAAAAGATTCATTTTTTAAACACACCATAAATGAGAGATGAGGTTTTACCTAATCTTGCGCAAAGGACACTCTTGTGACATGGAAACTCTTTGCCATCTTCAGATTTTAGGGTGACATCACACAGGTAGGAGCTGGATGAAAGCAGATATTAATTAGGGGCCATGATCAAAGTTGAATATAAATATGGAGGGTTTTGATTTATATGTCCTACCATTTTTTCGGACCGAACTTCGGCTTGTTGACATTTTTTTTGTTTACTACGTTGATCCTTCCGCTTTCATATTTGACCCCATCCAGTCTGTAAAGTAAATTGAGTACAGCACATTAATATCTTATTTTCAATTTCCAAGACATTTAGCAACTACGGAGGTATTTGTTTCTTTATTTTATATATATTTTTTAAAGTTTCTACAATTGATAAAAGTGTTGAGACCCTTAAAACTGATTTGTTGTGTTGGCCATATATTATGTGAAGGACGTGTGTGTCATTCAATCCCCCCGAAAAAATATCAATCTTCTTTTAAGATTGAAGCAACTTTATTTTTTGACCGATTATAACCGCTACTTCAGTCATCAGTAACAGGTTTAAGTAATACATATATTATTTATGTAAAAAAAAAGACTTTTATATTAACTGTTAAACGTTTATGGTGTTACTTCTAGTTTTTCTCTAAATCAACCAAGAGTCTTGGCACTGCTAAAACTCTATCCAAACATTGGTTCCTACCGTGCCGAAAGGCTGCTCAAGCTGAGCTTCTTTGCGCAGTTCTGTAAAGTCTTGACCGGGTTTGGCCCGTCGTCGTGTTTTCTGGCCTTGTCGATTTTGCCTCCTTTCGCCTTCTTGCCCTGTTTGGAGGAGATCTTGCTCTTGTTGGCCTCGTCTTTAATATCCTGGGGAAGCGTGCGGTAGACGTCCAGCGCTGAGCGCCCTCTCACGCTCAAGTCCTGCAGGTTGCTGATAAGATTCTCCTGCTCCGTATCCTGACCGAAACATCAGAGTTACATCTTTGAAGCTCAAATGAGCCCAGGAACTCGTTAAATGAGATTACTTTTATAGTTAGACGTACATTAAGCCAATTTAAATATACCATGGAAAGCTTTTATTTGAGATATGAATATTTTTGGCACTTGACTCACCTGGATTCGACCTGCCTTGACCTCAGAAACGGCCGGACGTGCACCGTGCACCAGCAGCTCGCAGGAGTCGCTGTAGATGAAGTGTAGAGCATATTCCAGCATGTCTGCCGGGATTTTCTCCAATATAAGCAGGTCACAGCCCACAGCATCTTCGCTTCTCCGGATATCTTTTTCATCCTCCTCATCGACAGCGCATCTCTCAGACATGAACTGCTTTCGGAAGAACTCTGACCTCATGGACAGGATATATTTGTGTGCTGCGAAGGTGCGGTTGCCTGCTTGAAGTGTGACATCATGGATGCTGTCAGTTTCATCTGCCTCATCCAAAAGCCTCCGGAAATGTTGGGAGAAGGTTGAAGGAGAAACACTGGGAATCTCATATAAACTAGAATAATAAAAAGAAATACAGAAAAAACACAAATGTATAAATTGTAATGTTATCTGACACATAGCAGAAGCAAAAACAGAGATGATCATCATAGTTCTTTAAGAGTTTATATTTCAATACAATGTGGGTAAAACACATAAATATACATACATATTTTTTAAATTTACATTTAACATGCAAATATTTATAACATTTGTTCATTTTTGTATTGCACTAAAGTTTACGGCCGCTAGATGGCAGGAGTCCTTTGCAGCTAAGAGAGCATTAAAATCCTGTGTGATCCTGGCGATGACTGAGAACGAGAGGATACAGTGGACTCCAGCAGCTTTTAAAACTGATGTTTGGACATATTGTTTTCAAAACAAAAAAAAGCAAAGTATAATTTGAACTAAACTTGTTAAAAATTATTCCTGGTCTGAAGTCGAACACATTAAGTGATGAATTTTAACTTTTTTTTTTGTCATAGTAAGTTTTGAGATTTTAAGAGGAGATGACGCACCTTGTTTTCGGGTCCGATTGAAGAACTCCAAAATTGCGTCCCTTGGAGTCTGTGGTGATGCTCACTGCTCTGTGGACGTAGGGAAGCTTCTCCAGTCGAATTCGCTCGAACATTGTACCTACATCCGAATGGCCACAAACCTCAACCCCAATATCTGAAATGTGAGAAAAAAAACTTGACATTTCAACTTCAAGACCAAGGATTATCAGAAATAATTAACTGCGGATTTAATTTAATATATTAGACAAAAACCTGAGGTATAGAACATGCAAACGGAAAACTGATGGAACCAGTCTCACCTTTCTTTTCACTGATCTTTTTGCATTCCCCAGCCCACACGCCGCTGAAGCCCTCACCCTCCTGAGTCACAAACATCATGCCGCTCTTGCTGAGCGCGATGTCCGACATGAAAACCTGACGCCCGTACGCCCACCGGCACTGTCTCACCGAACTGCCCGAGGTGCGCCAGCAGAACACCTGAAAGTCGGGAAATTTCAAAAAAGTTACGGAAATAACGTTGAGCTCAATAAAACATATACATACATATATATAACTGTGATTTGGAGTTGTGTAAGTGTTTATTATGCACTTTCAGTTAGATAACAACTCAGAGGAGATGCTAAGAGTAACTGAGTTGGTCACTGTGCTTACATTAGGAGGGTATGTCTGATAAAACTTTACTTACCCATTGAATATTTTTCATTTTAATAATTATTATTTATATATTATATATATTCTATGCTGTAAAAGACAATTATTTCAGAAGTGACTTTAGAGTGCATTTCCTGGCTTTGGAAAGCTCAGACCTCGAAAACAAGTTTACACTAAAACCATCTTAAAACATATTTGTTTAACCCCATTTGTTATTTAATTGAAAGAGAAAACAAATATTTGTATGATTGTTTATGATGAAGTATGGAAGAATATCTCAACTATCAAGATATTGATTGGTTGAAATGTTTTTGTTTTATTGAAGCTTTTTTGTTTTTTAATAATGAATTTAATTATTATCGTCTGTTGTCACTATTATGTCAACATTTTTATATTCAATTTAAAATGTTGTAAATGTTCTCTAATATTTTCCAATTATTGGTATTACAATATCCGATGTGTAAAAACAATAAATAAGAAATTTAGCAAATATTCCAATTTCTGTATTCAATTCTTCAACAAAATAAATTCAACCTTTCAAGATAGTTATATAAATATTATAATATTTCATAAATTATTACATTCAATTATAAAAGAAAAGTTCAATGCTTAATAAAACAAAACAAAGTTACAATAAACTCAAAGTTTTAACGTTTGAAATGTTAAATTCACGCATTCAATATGATAAACTTCCATAGTTTTAACTGAAGGAATTAATAGGTTTGGGTTAGTAAACCTTCAAATATGGAACAGGGGAACAATAAAATTCAATGTCAGAGACTCAAGTAGATTAAATTCATGCTGCCAATGACACTTAAAGTGTTAAAGTGATCAACCCTGCAATATGAACTCAAAACAAAATACCTTTTACAAAAGCCACAGTGATCTGATCAGTCTCTAAGACTGACTGATAAGGATAAGTTAAAACGAAGTGAATAAACTATAAGCTCCATTAATAACATAGAACATTTTCTTTAGTAAACATTCAAATGCATTTCCGCAAAATACAAAAACCTACACGTCCTGCTTCATCCAAGGCCAAGATGGACACTTTCTCCCCACCACCATCGTTCAGAAATTGTGGTTCCACGCGGTGGTCTAGAGAGCCACCATTGACCAGGACCTTCTTAATGTTGAGTTGCCTACGGGAGTAAAAAAGTAGCATGTTAAAGTTTAAATGCTAATATCAAAGGAATGAGTGATTTTTTTTGGGGGGGTGTTTGACTCACTTTGAGGCCATTTTCTTGCACTTGTAGTCCGCCAGCAGATAAACGTCGCCTTTATCGGTCACAACCACAGTTGCTCCATTGCTAGCAGCAGCCATTGATATCCCCACATCCTTGTGATGCAGAGCTGACACCTGTCGTGGGGCCGTCACACACTTCTCCCCATTAGGGTCCAACAGATAGCCTTTAAAGAATGATATAAATGAAACGAAGGCAGCAATATGTGGCCCAAAAATAGGTCAAAACACTAATGGGAACATTTTTATATTAAAATTTATTCAAAATTCATCTTTACCAAGTTGTCCTCCATTGAGTCCCATGGTGTAAACAGCCTCCTTGGTCCACAGCACAGTGTGGAACCTTCCTGCAGCCACTCCAATTACCGTCTTGCCTCTCAGTACCTTGGAGATGACCTGTCCATATCATTGAGATTCATTTTTGAAGTTAAAGTCACACAAAACAAAACAAATGCAACCATACTTGGTCACTTACCTGTTTCGGGACGTGTGCAGAGAGAGGAGGAGGAGATAGACCCAGCTGATGGAAGGTGTTGAGGCCAAAAGTGTAAACATAGCCCTCTTGTGTCAAAACCACAGTGTGGTCTTTCGCTGCTGCCACTTGGACACAGTGGTGGGACATCAAACCTTGGACCATCCGAGGAACCTACAGCACAAAAAGAAGAAGAAAAAAAAGCAAGCATTAAGCTTCTATCCCTTCCATCATGTAAGTAAGTAAATGTTATTTCTAAAGCACCTTTCTAGACCAGCGTCACAAAGCACTTTAACAATCAAAAACAATACACAGTTAAAATACATGCTTTGAAGGATCAAGACACATAAGACAAGTCCCAGAAAATCAGGGAAAAGCACAAATAAATATGTTTTAAAAGTTTGTTGAAGGAGTCAGTAGACTCCAGAATTTTAAAATTGATCCTGCAAGAAACTGGCAGACAATGCAGAGTTTTAAGGATCAGGAAATGTGAGTTCTTCTACTAGAGCGGCTCAGAATTCTCGCTGCAGAGTTTAGTATTAACTGCAGGCTAGACAGATACGTCTTGTTTTGACACCAAAATAAACTGTTACAATAGTCTAAACCAGAAGACATTGAGTCTACGATGTATGATCATCGTAAAGAACTTACACAATTAATTGAAATTTGAACCAAGAAAAAACCTCCATATTTACTATAAAATTAAATATGATTTGAAAGCAAATAGATAAACAACACATTATATATATATATATATATATATATATATATATATAATGTTTGAAAAAAATTGGAAAAATAAAGTGCTCTGAAAAGAAAAATCCACTTTTAATTGAATGGCATTTTTAAACACTTGCAATAGTCTCTTAGTCTCTTTACCATATCTGACACAAAGTCAATCTAAAATCTTAAAGGCTTTAAACAACAAAAAAAACTCACAAAAAATGTTTTGCCGATTTAGACATACAAAAATAACATGTACTGTATATAATTTGAACCTTTTGTCAGAACTTATCCATTTCTTTTTTAGTTATCAGAAATGAAACATTTTGGCCAGTAAAACATCTTACAAGATATGTTTGCTCGTCTCCATGTCCAAGACGACCTCCTTGTCCGTGTCCACAAGTGAACACTTGACCTTTCTGAGACAGAAACACTGAGTGGAACTTACACAGGACCACCTGAAGAGACAAAAAAAAAAACACAACACATTAGTGTGGGAAAAGCTGCCACAAGATATTATGTTCAAAGTGGTTATCTTATTACTAAACGGAAAAGTTTAAACTGGGCATATATATTTCTGTGGTATTCTCCTAAATTAATTTAATGTCATTAATATGCAACACTTAACCATGCGTCTTGTCTTTACCACTCTGACCTCTTGTCAGACCCTGCCATGCATCTCTTTCCACATCGGTCAGCCAAAACCTCTTGTGGTGATAGTAAAACACTATGGCAATAAAGACCCAGGCTACTCGTGGAAAAGAAAACATCATTATTAATACATTGATCCCATCAAGCCTTCAATAGAGAGCATGGATGTTACCCCAAGTATCACATTGATGTGGACATTGGCACACATGCATACACACTATGGCGCTTCATTTAATTAAAAGCATGTCACTGCGGGATTAATATTTAACCCCTGGCACCTGGATTGGGACTGGAATACAAAGGCTGTGTCACTGGGTCATTGTGTGGTCATGAAAACAGATCCTTCTACCCCTGAACCGCTGCATGACTAGTACTCCATGCTCCATGTGTAGCAATACAACACTCTAGCAAGTACAGTGGTCCCCTGCCATATCGCAGTTCACCTACCCTGGGTCTCACTGTTTTGTGGATTTATTAAAACATTAGTACTAAATATTTAAATATATCACATCAAGCTGCAGCCACAAACAGCTCATCTACTTGTTTTTATTCACCATGTTACAAATATATTATGTATATGAAGACTTGTATATATGTGAGCTCCCATGATGCATTTCTACACTGCTCCTTCCAGTGACTGCTGATCGGTCGCTACAATACTGTATTTAAATTATACGTTTGTTTTTCTACGTGAGAAGTAATCAAGAGCTGTTTTTGGTTGGCTGGGCGGCAAAGCTGTACAGGAATTACAGGAAACCTGCAATATATGAGGGACCACTGCTTCGACCGATTATCAAGTCAGCGCCTAGTTTAATACAAGTTTCACAAGCACCAACACAACTTCTTAATTATATCTAGCATGTGACAAAAATGCACCAACAGAGCAGCAAAACTTGTGCCAACCACTAAATGAATATTTCTAACGGCATCCACATGGCACACGACTGAAATTGTGGCTCGGTTGGCACAGAGTTTGTGATGAGTTTAACCTTGAAAAGACTCATTTAAGTGACTAACAGACCATTAGCAAACATCAATTCAAAGTCAATTCCATGAAGTCACATGTTCCCTCCAACAGAAAAGCATTGTTGGGGTTTTAAAAGACGTTGATTCTGATCTGATCCTGCCCTCTTTATTTGATTTATTTTTTTTATAATTAGTTATTCAAGCTAACTTTGCAATTTGTCCATGTCTTTATAAATTTGTCGATCCACGCCCACAAGAGGCTCTTCCAGCCCAGAAGACAGAATGGGTACAAACTTCATTGATGATGGGAAAATAGATCATATCGTTAATCAGTGGAAAACTGAGACTTGCCACTAAGATGACGGTTGGAGTTGTTGCAGCCAATTTATGCCTCTTTTATTGATTCATCCACCAATGGGAAAATATACAAGATTCAAAAACCTTTATTAGGGAGTGCATGTGGGAAAATTGTATTCATAAATAGCCCTCAATGTACTATCATGCACTTGAATTGATTCAATTATCGAATTTGTCTGAATTATCACAAGTGACCTCTAACCTCTGCAAGTATCAAGTATTATTATTGTTGGTATCTTTTTATTTATTACTATAATTTCTCCAATTTTATATCATCTTTTTTCATTCTTATTCTATGTACACTTTGTGTATTGAAAACCTCGACTAGGCTTTGTCCCGGAGTGAATCTCGGTTACATAATGTCCAAGAGTGGACCCTTTGTGCTTTGTTTTTTTTCCCTTTCTCTCTCCCTTTTTTTGTCTTTCATCATCATCTGGTAAAACTCGATAAAAAAAAAAGCTTATTATAAAAGAAAACATTGTTAGGTTATTAACAGTACTATAGTATAGCAGAATAATCCGATAAATGTCAATTTTACTCAACAACATAAAAATAGGTTATATAAAGAAAATTAGTGTTTGATCAAATATACATCATGTGAAATCTTAACATTTAAATATACATCAATGGAGCTCAAGCTATTCTACCTGCTTGATGTAAACTTCAGTCCGGGCAAACACGTCTACGAGCTCTGGATGCTGACGCGTCTCCTGGTTTCCATGGCCAAGAGTGAAATTTGTATTGTTTCCCCATGTGTAGACTTCAGTTGGATCTGGGGAAAAAAAAGACAGTTAAGCTCAAACACAACCGTACATGATAGGTTTAGTTTTTATTAAACAACTATCAGATATCGTTTATAGATTTAAGATATAAAAACATTTCAGTAAAAGTGGTCAATGGTTCCCTACCTGTGTTTTTAAAGGAAACGTGAGCCGGTCTGTCCTTCATAGTCAGGTCAAGGACAGAGAGACCTTCTTTGTCCTGTGTAGTAATGAGTCCACCATGCTGTAAAAAAGGCAGAGATAAAACTAGGACTCACTTTGTGGTTTTGTGCCAAAGACACACACCATCAATTATACCAGAGTTTTGTATATTTTTGGAACACAAACCTTAACCAGGGATATGAGACAGTGGATCTGTCCATAGAAGATACTTCGATGCAGAGCGGTCCAGCCTGACTCCTTATCTTTGGCCATCATATCTGCATTCTTGTTCTCCAGCAGCCACTCCAGCAAGGCCTTCTTTCCTAGGGAGGCCGCCAGGTGCAGAGCAGTGCGGCCGAAGGCATCCCGTAAAGACGCTGAATTGTAACAGTGTGCTGTCAAGAATGACCTCAGCTGACCCTCCGAGCCTCTTGTTAAGGCTGCAACCATCTTGTCTGCATGTTGCAGAGAGCGACATTTTGGGGTGCAGTCTGGTTGTGCCACGCTCATCCTTACCCCCTTAACATCCATTTATTCAATCCAAAAGTCCTTTACACTTTTATCCAATATACAATCCCCCCCGCCCACAAATGAAATGAAAAACACAACTAAGCTTAGCAACAAAAAGAAATAAAGCACTGAGGAAGCAGCAAAACTAGACAGAGGTGGTTGGGGAGCTAGAATTGTGCTTGTGTTGAGCTTCCACCGCACCCTAGCATCCCCAGAGCCTTACGGCGACTTGTCTCAGTCAACCATCTCCATCATCAACTCCACAGAGCGTAAAGTGCTTTTAGTGTTCAGCTGCACCATGAACATAATTATAATTTCAAAACTTCTAAGTACAAAAAATTGTGTTTCAATGCCTGCAAAAATAGTTCTATAAATACTTTACAAATAAGGCAATCCTGAAGACCCTCCTCCGATATTCTCCACTGACCAATCAGGGAACCTGAGGGGATAGGTCCCTGTACCCCCCCTAAATACCGCTCTCTGATTTAAAACGCCATAATTGTAGAAGGGGCCTGGGAAAGAAACAAAGTCAAAGGTCATCATTCAGGAAGTGAGAATCAGTGGAGAATAAAACAAGTAAGTAATTTATATTTATAGAGCGCTTTTCCAGACCAGGGTCACAAAGCGCTTAAACAATCAAAACAATACTCAATAAAAGATAAACTTAAAAGGTCAAGATAACACCGAGAACAACACAGGACTTCCAGAAAAATCAAGGAAAAAAGCCATAAATAAAATGTCTTAAGATGTTTCTTGAAGGAGTCAGAAGATCATCAAACACAAAGGGAGAGGAAGATCGTTCCAAAGCTTAGGAGCAACAGTCTGGAAGGATTTCTCTCCTCTGGTCCTGAAGCGTGTTCAGGAACCATCAGTAGATTCTGATCCACAGACCTCAGAGCCCGAGCTGGGGTGTAAGGCTGGATCAGATCAGTGATGTAATGAATTTAATGACCATGAATAGCTTTAAAAGTAAGAACCAGAATTTTAAAGTTGATCCTGAAAGAAACTGGAAGCCAGTGAAGAGTTTTAAGGATCGGCGAAATGTGAGTTCTTCTACTAGAGCAGCTCAGAATTCTTGCTGCTGAGTTGTATCAACTGCAGGCAAGACAGCTCCTTCTTGTTAACACATGAAAACAAACTGTTGCAATAGTCCAGACGAGAACACACAAGCGCATGGATTACAAGCCACAAGTATAGTGTAGTAAATTTGAAAATGCCTCATATGTTCCACGGTCACATCTGCAACCTAAACCCTCTGTTGACAAACCAGCAGCTGCATGCCTAAATAACTTATATATATATAATAATAACTACATTTTAAGTAAAGTAACAATTAAAAAAACGATTTAAATCTTTTAGTGGAGGACAAGTTTAATGTATGTGACGTTTTAAAGCAGCATCAGCAGCTTCTCTTCAAAGATAGTGGAAATGTTGGCTCTGTATGATGGTTACGTAACTAGAAGAATTAGATCATTCTAGACTCTGTCTTTGGTGTGACAGCTGTTCTTCTGTTTTAAACACTCGCCCATTCAAGATAAATTTAGTTTTTTTCTGGTAAATAACTGTTCTGGCTTTTATATTTATTTAAATATTTAAAATAATATTAGCCAGTTGCTTCTCTGCAGGTCCTGCAATTGTAAGCCGACGAAACATACAACCAACACGCAATACTGACACTATTAAGATATAACTATTTCTCAGAATAGGCCTTAAAGATAAACATTGTTTTATCGATTAACTGTGTCAATATTTCTGGATCTATCCAGTTACGTGTCATGAACTGACACATCAGCGGGGCTAGCAATGCTAACGGCGTCGCTACCTTTAACAGCGTCACATCACTTACCGCCCGTTAAATGAAGGAAGAAGGTGAAAGGGACAGAGAAGCATCAAATAAGTATATCCACTGTTCCATTGTTACGTATTTTAAGAGGTAAAGAAAGAAGCTGTGGTGCTAAATTTGACAGGAGATGATCACCGAAAGCTCCCAGGTTTGGTACAAACCCATTTGCTAGCATCGAGACTTCTGATTGGTCCCAGCACGGAGCACTCTACCAATCCTCATGTCTATTGGTTCATTTCCTCCCGGCCGCTATAGCAGCCCCCAAGTTATATTCTATATATATATATATATATATATATATATAAAGTTAACTTGGAGGGGGGTCTGCTATATATATATATATGTATATATATATATACATATATATAATATATAAAGTATTATATATATATATATATATCTATATATATATATATATATGTGTATAAAGTTAACTTTGGGGCTGCTATATATATATATATATATATACAGTGGCTTGCAAAAGTTTTCATACCCAATGATCTTTTCCACATTTTGTCATGCCACAAACATTAATATATCTTATTAGAATTGAATGTGAAAGACCAACACAAAGTGTCACGCAATACATAGTACAAAGAAAATTATAAATTATTTGAAATCTTTTTTTCACAAATAAAAAACTGAAACTATTTAGCCCCCCTGAGTCAATACTTTGTGGATCCGCCTTTTGCTGCAATTACAGCTGAAAGTCTTTTGGTGTACGTCTCTACCAGCTTTGCACATCTAGAGACTGAGATTTTTGCCCATTCTCCTTTGCAAAACAGCTCAAGCTCAGTCGGATTAGATTGGTTTGAGAACGGCGGTTTTTAGATCTTGCCACAGATTCTCGATGGGATTTAGGTCTGGACTTTGACACAGGAATATGTTTTGTTTTTAAACCATTCCATTGTAGCCCTTGCTTTATGTTTGGGGTCGTTGTTGTCCTGCTGAAAGGGGAACCTCTGCCCCGGTCTCAAGTCTTTTGCAGACTCCAACAGGTTTTCTTCCAAGATTGCCCTGTATTTGACTCCATCCATCTTCCCATCAACTCTGACCAACTCCCCTGCTTTAAACTTCTCCACAACTTTATCTCTGACCTGTCCGGTGTGTTCCTTGGACTTCATGGTCCTGTATGCTCGCCTATATTCTCTTAACACACCTCCGAGGGCGTCACAGAACAGCTGTATTTGTACTGAGATTAGATTACACACAGGTGGATCTATTTATTCATTAGGTCAACATTCAATCATTCAGCAGTCATCAGGCAACGCCTGAAGGAAATGAGTTGCACGTAGAGAAACGGGGGCTGAAAACTTTTCAGTTTTTTATTTGTGAATTTTTTTTTTAAGTCATGTATAATTTTCTTTGTACTTCACAATTGTGTGACACTTTGTGTTGGTCTTTCACATTAAATTCTAATAAGATATATTTATGTTTGTGGCGCGTAGTGTGACAAAATGTGGAAAAGTTCAAGAAGAATGAATAGTTTTGCAAGCCACTATACATATATTATAGTTGCTGTATAAAAATTCAGCTGCACATGTTTTTTATATTTAGTTGTTTGATGTTTTGTGTTTGTGTCTGTAGATATTGTCAGTGCGATTGACAATAATACTCCCCAGACATCTGAGTATCTCTTTCAGTATCAATCCAGGTTTCATGGAAATTGGCAGATGACTGTCACATTGACCCGGCTAAGAATAGGAGATGGTCAAGAGGAGGGTGTAGCTAGTGTTTCACAGGGATCCACAGCGGGGCCAAGAATTATGACATATTGATGAGTGAGACCCAACTTGACACTTGCCAAGTGTGCAAGGAAATATGACCAGGTTCAAGCAATAAAAGGGCTCCCCTTGTTCATACAGCGTATTGACAGAGTGTATAAACAATATACATAGAATTTTTCATCTGACTGTTAGTGTCGCTTTAGGGATTTGCATTAAATTAAAACATAAAAATATAATAGAAATAAATAAACAGTCAACCGTTAGTGCAACATGGAATAATGATGAAGAGTGACACAAATGTTCTGGTATCATGGTGATTTTATTGAACGTTTAGAAATCATACTGTTGACCAAGAATGAAGGTAAAATAGCTGGTTCCTGAGCATACATTTAATTCATTGATTGATGCACTTTCATTCTTCCCGGATTTAAGTTGGCAACACATTTCACAAAAAAAGATTTAACATACACATGTTTAAAAAAAACAACATTAATACATTAACATGAATATGAAAAATAATAATTAAATACATGAAATATTGATAGTAGATTATTAACAACAATATAATATTCCTCATCAAAGCTCTTAGTAATTCAGTTCGCCAATAAGCCTTTGCTCAAAGTTTTCTTGTTATGAAATGCACTGCTATGAAGGTGCAATAGCTGAAAGTTCAGATATATAATATATATATACAATGGTAAATTAAAAAAAACTTCAATATTTAGTATGTTATTTAGTATGTTAAGAAGGAAATATGCAGAATGTTAATGCAGAATATAATAATATATACTGTATATATATAAATATATATATATGCACATACAATGTGAACTTAAAAAATAAGCTTTAATATATACAGTATATATATATATACATATACAATGTGAAATTAAAAAAGCTTCAATATTTAGTATGTTATTTAGTATGTTATGAAGGGGTTCTGCAGAATATAATAATATATACTGTATATATATATATATATATATATATAAATAAATATACTGTATGTATATATACACATACAATGTGAACTTAAAAAAAAAGCTTTAATATATATATATACTGTATATATATATACAATGTGAAATTAAAAAAAGCTTCAATATTTAGTATGTTAAGAAGGGGTTCTGTCTCAAAGTGCTCGAATATAATAACGTGGCACGACTGCAATACAAGAGCTATTTTAATATATAATTGTTATTCGTTGCTTAGCAGCCACAGAATCCTCCTCTGGTCCACCAGACTCCCTCTCGACTCCTGGTCTGATTTCATCTCAGGGAGTTTTTTGATTTCAACACAATTGCATCATGATATACAAGATTTAAGCACATAATATCGAGGACCAGAACGATAAATAAAGGATGTGGCCAAAAGAAAGTAAAAGTAACCCCCCCTTGGCTCTGAATAATGGTATGTTCATTTTTTTCCCCCCTGCTTCTGCTGGGTTTGGTCTCACCCAGTGGTCTGTCACCAGTATAGAGGAGGTAGTCTTCCACAGCCTCGTAATTGATACACAGAACACCAGAAGATCCACAGCCTGAAGACACAACACTTACATCTCATGCTTTTTTTTAAAATCCCGGACCATTTTCCCCCCGCATTCTTATGGAAATAAACCGACCTTTTTTTTCTTTTTCTTTCTTTGCTTCATTCTCCGTTCTGTGAAGCTCGAGGGAGACCAGCAAGAAGTTCTCAAACCCCCGGTGATCGTCTCAAGGAAATGTAGACGACTGTCGATCCAACGTGGTTTGGGGATAGTTTTTTTTTTTAAAGAGTCGGATCCGGAGATGACGCAGTTTCTGAACTGATGAAAGAAACTTTCTCTTGGTTTTTGGTTGGAACCGGAGAAGAATCAGTTCTTACACCAAGTCTGATTTTTTTTTTTTTTTTAAATGATGATGATGATGATGATGATGCGCCTGTTGCTCTTCTCGTGTGATCCAGGAAAGATGAACACGTTCAAGAAGGTTTTACTTCTCCTCCTCCTCGCCCTCGTCCTGTCCTGCCAGGGATGTCCTGAGAAATGCACGTGTTCCTCACAGACTGTCAAATGCCAGGACCAGGACCTGGACTCCATCCCTCAGTCTTTACCCACCGACACCAGACTGCTGGTCGTCACGGGGAACAACATCAGTCGCATCGACGTTGGTTCTTTTCCAACTCGCCTGGAACTGTTGACGGATCTCCATCTGAGTGGGAACGGGATCGAGGACGTGGACGCCATGGTGTTCCATCATCTGCCGAACCTTCTGCGTTTGGACTTGAGCAATAACCCCATCCAGACTTTGAGTGAGAACGCTCTCCCGGTGGACAATAGGTTGCAGGTTCTAAACCTCAGCAGGTGCTTCCACAATCACTCCACGGTGGAGATGGACCTGAGCGGGGTTCGGAATGGGAATCTTCAGCAGCTGACCATGTTGGATCTTTCTAACAATGACATCGTGGTTCTTCCAGACGACACCTTCGTTAGAATGATCAACCTGGTCCATCTCAACCTCCAGAACAGCTCCATCGTGTCCATCCTCAACGGCACCCTGAGGGTCCCGCCTCTGCAGGAGCTGGACCTGAGGGACAACAGCATCCAGGGCATCCCCTCGGGCACCCTGATGGAGTTCAACCTCAAGCCCGACCTCGACGTACACCTGGCGGGGAACCCCTGGCGCTGCGACTGCTTCATCGAGGACCTCCTCTCCTGGCTGAAGAACTCCAGCCGGGTCGGCGACGTGCAGAACCTGACCTGCTCGGAACCGGAGCGCCTGAGGGGCCGGCGGCTGGTCCAGGTCAAGCCGTCGCAACTCAAGTGCTACGGGAACATGGAGGGCGTCCTGGAGACCTCGTACGTCTTCCTGGGTCTGGTCCTGGCCTTGATCGGGGTCATCTTCCTCCTGGTGCTTTACCTGAACAGGAAGGGCATCAAGCGGTGGATGTACAACTTCCGGGACGCCTGCAGGGACCACATGGAGGGGTACCACTACAGGTACGAGATCAACACGGACCCCAGGCTGGCCAACCTGAGCATCAACTCGGATGTGTAAGTGAGGACCAAGCGTATGGACTGTAGCCTCAGTTGCATGAGTCTTCCACTCTTTTCTGGTCATGGATCCGTCCCAGACACAGCTGCATGTCCAGCGAGTGTGTTGTCCCCAGGTGTGTATTGCATGGACGATCCACGACGGGTTGGACGGACTGAGTTAGTTTTTTTGTAGAAGACAATGGAATGGAGTACGCCGACTTTTTTTTTCTTCCGCGTGACACTTTTTAAAAACTCGATGCATCCCTCATTATGCCTGAGAAAATGCCTGACTGTGGGTTTCCTTTGATCATCTGTGATATACAATATGCCTTTTATCGATGTTCATCGTGCTGCATTTTTCCAACTTGAATAGATGGATGTGAGCCTTTTTTTCTTCATTGTGAATATGTAGTTTAATAAAATGCCTCTGGGTTACTGGCATCAGCTTTGTCTGAAGACCCTTTAATCATCCCTTAGGAATGTGGAGAAGGTTGGGAACACAGACACACACACAGAAACACACACACAACCCAAGTAACTTGCACATGGAATCCAATGAAATATTCTTTACCTGTTTATCATTCATTTTTTTCCGTCTCAGTATTTTGTTGTGCTCTGTACACATCACTCTTTTGTGTGTCAAATAATATATACATTATTATTGTAGGTTTTTAACTCCCACATGAATGCAGGCAATATTATAACCAGCAGGGGGCGTTGACCGCGCCACGAGAACAAAGAACTCTTTGTAATTGGTTAGTGTTTCGTATACACAAGTTTACACAATATTGTGCAAACTTTAGCTGCACGTATTTGAACTTAATTCATAGTTTGTGCTGCATCATGTGATTAAATTACCCATCATAGTTACTATACTACAAACTACTATAATGGCCAGCTGTTTTGTTTTATTTAAAATATTAATAATAACAATTAAATATGGTAACAATCATCAACAAAAATGTATTATTATTATTTAAGTTTTAATAATAAGAAAGGTATATAATATTTTCTGTTCTAAGGTAAAGGTGAATCAGCATTTTATTGTTTGTATAAATGTTAAAGAGTTTGGAAAATTGACAAAAATGTCAGAGCCTCTGCATATTTTTACTCTTGTTTAATTCTTTTTTTTTAAATTTTGTTTCATCAGTTTGATTTACTTAACGTTGAGTAAAATTGGAGTACAAATTTGCCAAAGGTAATTAAAACAAATTCAGTTTCCTCCAGGGACAAAATGCAAGTCACTTCAAAGACACTGGCAGAACTAAATGTCTTTTTTTTTCTTTTTTTTTTTTACAAGCTATGCTTGTAAAGTAGTTTTTAGAAATGGGTATGCTTCTTTGATTTATCTGATTCTGATTGGAGATAAAGAACAAAACTTGATTTATTGTTGTGCCTTTACTTAAACTCAGGCTTTGTCTAAGAGTTCAAGTCCCTACAATAGTGCACAGTTAGTTTATATTGACGTTTAACTAAACTATATCGAGGGATTATTTATTTAAACTCTAAACTTTTAAGCATTTAAATGCAAGTTTAGCATCACTAATCTAGTCTGCATAGTAGGGTAGTGTTCAGTACTTTACATTCCATATACTGTATATATATATATATATATATATATATATATATATATATATATATATATATAATTTATATCTTTCTTAAAGGGACTCTTTATCGAATTTTAATACAAGACTGTTATTGAATATTTGAGTTGCATCAACAAAGTTGCATCACGAGTAGTAGCATTTTATAGGAACTTAACTAGTGAAACAATCCCCAATTAACTTATCTAAATCATTTTTATATCGCAATTCATTACTAATTTAAAAAAAGAACAGAGATCGTTAAGAAGAGTATTTTGGATTACATTTTTCTTTTATTTAAAGGTCTTAATGCTGGGATCGGAGCTGAAGCTTATCTGTGTTTTTATATGTTTTTATATTATATAAGTGTTTTAAAAAACTCTTTTAAAATGACTCAAGAAGCAGCAGAAAATAAAACAACAAGGTACAATTTCAAATCTAATACAATTCAAAAACACACACAAAAATCAGTTACATTTCAAAGACGTTATCTCCAGGGCCCTCATACTGGATTCAATGATTAAATTCTGTTTTTAACTTCACTGTTTTTCCTGAAATGCATGAATCCTTATCCTAACTCAAAACTTTGAAAATGTATTTTATTGAAATGTTCTTTTGCGAATTGTTTTATTTTTTACAGGAATATTTAAATTCGATAATTTATGTATTAAAAGGTTGAATTAGTTTTTTATTGAATAATTGATTCTAAATATTTCTTTATTGAAAAGTTGAATAAATGAGATTTTCAAAAGATTTGAGTTTTAAAAAATATAATTTTTTGAAAATAAACTTACTATTGTACTATTTTCAGGTTCAATATTTGCCTTTTAAATTAAATAAAAAAATATTGTTATAATAGTGCCACCAGACAATACCAACATTTAAAGGCTGCGAATTAAAAAATATTACATCAAAAAAATGTATTATTGAATTATTGGGATAAGAATATCAAACTCTTTACTGTGTGTAAAATTATTATATTAAATGGTAAAAATCAACCTTTCACTATAAAAATGATTGAATTCAATAAAAAATAATCTAAATCATTTGAAATTCAACCCGTTCCGCATTCCGCTGGCACTGTTATACTTCTTCACTCTGACCTTGGCTCCTGAAGGTTCTCCTCTCAAAGTAACTCTGGTGGTGCCTTCACACAAGATATATGCCGTTTCCCTGCAAACGACTAGAAAATGAACCTGAAACTCACAAGACAAGTATTATGCTAATGAGCTCAAGCAGCTTTGTGTCTCACGTGATCCTGTTTTTAAGGGAACTTGCATCTTCACAGGAAGCCTTTCCCACATCGCCGGGTTCTCCGCCGTCAATCGCTATTTCTCACATGGGCCGGTATGGTTTGAATAAATAATTCATGTGTGCGACTCCTTTGAGGGCCGGCGGAGCTTCCAAGCATGTAACAGTATAGCAGTCGAAAAGAATAAAGCTGTTTGTTATGTCTGCACGTGCTCGTAGGAATGAACTTGTGCGGCCCTGTTGAAGAGCAGCGAGATAATCACTCTCAATCCTCCCGTAGCCAGCAGCCAACACTCGTCTCAGATCCTCCAACAATGAGGCGCCGCCGCCTCTCTTTATTAGAAATTCTTTCTTTCCAAAGAGTGAAAATGAAGTGTTGTCAAAGTGAAGGAGCCCGTCATTGAGAACCGCTTGATGATTCTCTAATGATATGAGAGAAGGATGCGTAACTCTAGACGGGTTGGCTGGTGCCGGCGGGCTTTTGTTCGGCTCGACAAACACAGCTGCTCCGTCGCTGTACTCCCAAGATTCGCTGTCACACCTCTCTGGTTCGCACCTATGGGCAGGAGCCACATGGGCGCGCTCCGAAAGTGTAACATGCTTTTAATAGAATCATTAACAACTCCTACAACCACTGTGATTGTTTGCGAGAGGCACCAAAATTCCATCTGTTTCTGTGCTTACAATTTACTCAAAGTTTATTATGAAATGACCCTTCAGTTCCATTTCAAGCAAAGTGTACTGGCAACAATCTGACAATACAGAGGCAGAGATTCATTATATTGTGATACTGTAGTAACAAGGATATATTTGTAGTATTGTCGAGTACTTGACTCTTGTGTTGCAGAATTTACAGACCACATGACTCTTGATCAAGTCGTAACTCTTTTAATTTGTTTTCAAACAGAAATTTGACTTTAAAAGCTGCTGGAGTCGACTGTATCCCCTCGTCCTCAGCCTGGAGTTCATTGTTCCTTTAGCGGCAATTGATGTAATGGCTGCTGCCATCTTGTGGCCGGAGGTTTAACTGCAACAAAAACAACAGCTGCAGTTAATATTTGCATGTTCATTGTTTAATGAAAAATCAATACAGTGACGTTGAATATTTATATAGTACAGTGAAAAAAAGATTGTGATATTTAAGTAGTATTGATATTTTCTTACATCCCAAGTATCCAGTGTAATGTTGCAAACAAAGGGCTACATTTCTACGTCTACAAGACACCATTTTGACTCTCCTCTGAGATTAAACCAGTCTCCGACCTATTTACGTTTGAAAGACTTTGACTTGAGACGGGTCAGGTAGTTGTACTCCAGTTATTGTCGTGGGAAACATTTACCAATCAGGTACAAGTAGTTCAAGTATGGAAATATATCTGTATATCAGAATATTAAATGGTTAAATGTGCCTTTAAATGCCCAAATTTAGATTATTGAAATATTGTGTTTCAATTTTATTGAATACAATCAATGTTTTAAAAAATATATATATTATCAAAATAAGTATTTTACTTTTAATACATAGATTTTAATGTTATTAATCCAATAAAACAATGTATACTTTTAATAATTTTTCTAGAGCTTTTCAAATTCAGTATAAAAATGTTAGTAAAGTTTGATGAAGTAGCTACGAACTGTTTTGGTAGTCTGGGGTTACTACAAAGATTATATAAAAGGTTATTAATTTAAAAAACATTTAAATTACAGAATGTATGTTGTATTATTAGAATAAGAATATTTAACTCTATGTGTAAAAAATCAATAAAAAATCATGCATTTCTTGCAATTATATTATAAAACCCCCCACTAATTTAACGTTTCAATATGGTAAATCATTCAATATTTGATAATAAAACTGTTCAATATATACATTTTAGAACTCAATAATAAAAAAACTACTTAAATTCTAAGAATTAAGGAATATTTATACACAAAGAAATCAAGATTTATCATGTGCCTCAATATTCTGATAGAATTGAATTACATGATCAAATCCCATCTCATATTTCTTCTTTCCCTTCTAAACAAGCTACTTTCAAGATTTTATGTAATACAATAACCAAGATCTTTACAATGTTACTTACTTAAACAATTAATAGACATCAGATGTGGTTTAAAGAAACCCATTTTCCTTGTTTACAAGTGAGAAAGTAGATCCACACAGTTTACATGTCTGTCTGAATCCTTTCTGAAGCGCAGATCTCTTCGCTCTTACATCTTCATTATTATTTTATTATTATAAAAGCCATCAATTATCTGAGTCTCACTTGTCAGCTCGGTTGACGTGGGAGAAGGCGAGTCTAATAATGTGTTAATAAAATTAAAGACTGGATATTTATAACTATGTTGAAGCGTTACATGTAGATTTCCAGCATCTTAATGTAATATTTTCAGCCGAAATAGATGCTCAGCTATAATGTATTTATCTTCATTTCAAAATACTAAACGTGAACGACATTACATTTGTATCTATTTGTTTGCGATTTCATTCCGTGGCTCCAGGTCGGTGCTTACACCTCGCTCCCCAAAGTGAGGCTTTCCCACCTTCATGGCGTCCCTGGAGAAGATTACGGTGCAATGCAAGCGTATGTTTCCACAGAGACCGACTCTCGTGCACGATCACATCACACTGTGTTTGGAGCCACGCCTCGAACGCCGCGCTTGGCAGAGCAGGTGTAATTATAGCAAGACGCAAGAAAATAGTGAGCGATTGAACAGTTGAAAATAAAGACGAGTATAATGGATGAGCACTCCATGATGCTCCACACCTTCTGCATGGAACACCCTTTTGTGCTTGTTGATCTTTTAGCATCTTTGAGGTTTAACTGATCAATATTGGCTTAATCTTTAACTTATTTGATGTACTAAACCCATTCATTCGTCTGGTAAAGGTATGGATCCAAAGATAACAAAATCAGAATGGTGTAAAAGGAACGATAATTCACATTAAATATCTGGCACCTCAAATCCTGGTTCACCTCAAGCTAGATTTGAATGGCGACCATCTTGATGAAAAAAACAAACAATCAAAATTATTGATTGAAGATAGTATGCTGTAAGGAAGGGGTCATTATATGAATATATTTTCCCAAAAGAGAGAGCAAAATACTATACAATACACCCATATTTTATTATTATTTGAAAGCCTTTTGTTTTTTCTTAATCTTAACTTATCTTTACTTGTATACAGTTACAGGCTAACGTCACGTAATGGTAAAACTTATTACATTTAAAAATTAAAAAAATAAACTTTGAGATAATATTAATACATATACACATATACACATATGTACATAACACATACTAAAGTCCTCAAACCGCGGCTATCCAATTTAAAGCGCTAAGTGCGTTTCCTTAGGATCAGGAGGATAATTGTATTTTGTCATGTTTTTTTTTAGCCACAGTGACAAACGTTTTAGTAAGGATGGACAGTTGGCTGATTTCTATTGTATAATGTCTCCAAGACAAGAGATTTTTGAAAATATTTTCCAATGATACAGTAATTGTAGTGCTGTCTTACGATGGTTCGTTCACCAGGCTTTTTCCTTGTGTTTTCTCCGGACCTCCTTTTTTTCGAAGGTGGCCCAGTTTTCATTGAAAACAAGCGGAACAAAAGAGGGGCGAAAACAAGATAATGACGTCCGAGGGAATAATACGGTCATTATGGGTCATACAGCGAGTGAGCACCATTAAAAAGTGGTGCTGAAGGGCCACAAATAATAATTACTTCATTATTTATAAATGGCCGCCAAGTCGCACTTTCACAATGGGTCTAACATTTTGCACTAGTTTGTAATTAGTCACACTATCTTAGTAAATCAAAAAACACCTGTGGTTAAGTTAAGATCAGTCACAAAACACAAAAACATAGAATGAAGGATCTGTCTCGCCTGCAGTTAATACAAGACTCTGCAGCGAGAATTTTAAACCGCTCTAGTAGAAGAACTCACATTTCCTGATCCTTAAAACTCTTCATTGACTTCCAGTTTCTTTCAGGATCAATTTTTAAATTCTGGTTCTTACTTTCAGATCTATTCATGTTCAGACCTTACATCAGTGATCTGATCCAGACTTACACCCCAGCTCGGGCTCTGAGGTCTCTGGATCAGAATCTACTGATGTTTCCTGAACACGGTTCAGGACCAGAGGAGAGAAATCCTTCCAGGCTGTTGCTCCTAAGCTTTGGAACGATCTTCCTCTGTGTTTGATGATCTACTGACTCCTTCAAGAAACATCTTAAGACATCTTAAAGTGACTTGTGACCCTGGTCTAGAAAGGCGCTTTACAAATAACCTTTACTTACTTACTTGTTACAACACATACTTATGTACAAACATAATCATTTTTTACTTCACACACAAGAGAACACATTTTAACTTGATCTCACTGGTAAAAAGCAGGAAAAAACTACTTTGCAATTTTTTTTAAAAAGAAACAACGAGGAAATTAGAGTATTTAAAGACAAATTAACATTTTTGCTCTCACATAGCACATGTGTGTATTCGTCTCCTTAAGCCTTTACTCATACGTTGAAACATTGTGTGACTTTGTTAATCTACAGCTTCAGTACAGTCGTGCTAATCACGGCAGTCACACATTTATGCCCATGTGGGTTGAGGATGCAACAGTCTGGGCTGCAGCAACAACACCTCACTCTCAAAGTTCATGAACTGCGAGTCAAAAAAGGGAAAGAAGTCTGGCCAAAAAGTGACGTTGATCGTGTTAAATAGGCTTCCTTCTGCCAGGTTTCATACTGTCATCCTGCAGCACAATCCTCATTATAAAGGTCTCCCGTATGAAAGTACATCAGTGGAGTCAGAGGTGGTTTGAATTGAAAGATTTTAAATGTTGAAACTTGAATTAAATTATTTGTTTCAAATATTAAATTAAATTATTCCTATATAAACGGGTTTCATTTTTATTGATCCAATAGTTCTAAATAGATTTTCTAAATATATATTTAGATTTAATTAATATTCTTTTAAATTCAATATTATACCAATTTTTGAATTTTCAATTCATTAGAAGAGATAAAATATGATTGATTTCAATTATTTATTAAAACAAATTCAACCTTTCAATAAATAAATTATTGAATTCAATGATTAACAATCAATCATTATTCTGTGTTTAAAAAAAACCCAATGAATAAATGAATTAATTATACTTTGAACATGTTTAAAATATGTAATTAGAAAGAAGTTAAATAAAACGAAATAAAAAGAAAACAAATCACTGCAGTTTGAATAAGAACAAGGAAGAAGTAAAATAATCCCTTTTTACTTATGCTAAGTTTGTTGCAAATCGACACATATTTCTACAAATATATCCATAAAATACATAAAACACAAGGACCCATAGTAGTACATAACATATACCTGATCGTGTATGATATATATTACACAATATTACATTGTATAGTATAATATATATGCAGATAACCATATAAAGACATCAAATCTGGATCTGGAATGAAAAGTCTGGATCAGATCAGTGATGTAAGGAGGAGTCTGACCATGAATAGATCTGAAAATAATTTTAAAATCGATCCTGAAAGAAAATGGAAGCCAGTGAAGAGTTTTAAGGATCGGAGAAATGTGAGTTCTTCTACTAGAGCGGGTCAGAATTCTCGCTGCTTCTTTTAACTGCAGGCGAGACAGATCCTTCATTCTATGTTTTTGTATTAAGTGACCGATTAGAAGAATTGAGCTTAGCTTTTTACTTATGCTAAGTTTGTTGCATATCGCCACATATTTCTACAAATATATCCATAAAATCCATAAAATCCAAGGACATAACTAGGACTAGTACATAACATATACCTGATCTTGTATGATATATAGTACACATTATTACATGATATAGTATAATATATATGCAGATAACTATATAAAGACATAGATTATACACATATGTTGATATATATATATATATATATCAATTTTCTAAATATATATATATATATATATATATATATATATATATATATATATTTAGAAAATTCAATGGTTTATGTGTATGGGGATAATACAAATGCAGTATATATATATACCACATTTGTATTGATTGATTGATCAAACTCCAGCCAATTGTGGTGACACTATTATACCAACCTTTTAAATATTAAATTTAAAAGGCTATAAATTTAAAAAAAACTTGAAGCAAGAAATTATATTTTTGAACTATTAAAAATAGAATATCAAACTCTATGTGTAAAAACATTGTTGTTAAATATTCAAATTGTTTCAACCAATTAGTTAAAAACAAAGAAAAAAAATCAACCTTTCTATCTAGAAATAATTGAATTCTATTATTAAAAAAAATAAATAAATCAACGTTTAGGAATTCAATATTCTGATGGAACCTACATACGTCTTTGCTTTCTTTCAGGTAAAACAAGATTATCTTATCAAGCAGCCAGAAAAAAACATTAGATAAAAATAAGGAGCCACACTTTTATTGTATTTGGCCTCATTTTAATATCCGAGCGCTGAGAGACGAGTGGCGTGTTATCAGATCGTCCCGGGACTGTGATTATATTCACCACTGGGCTGTTTTCTCCTCACACACCTGGTGGCCTTGCTGGTGACCTTTCCATCTGGAAAACACTGATTACATCCAGAGGAGTAATGAGTTTTTAACATAAGATAATGATCCTGGAATGCCAGGAGTTCCCAGGCTGTGGATTGCTGTGAAAAAAAAAAAATAAGGGGTGCAGATGAGTGAAAAATGGTTTTTGCCACGAGCCGTCCACTGGAGACGCCTCGTTGTCTCTAATGTGGATTTATGATGTTGCACATGAGCATGTTGTGGAAGCATCACCCCCATCGAGCCTTGTTGGGTTTAATGAAGACGGATCGGAGCTGACAGGACGGCGCTCTCTCTGGGCGCGCTCAGTCTTGCAGTGTTTGCCACATGCGCTGGAGGAAATGCAGCATGGTGGCCCAGGCTTACGCTATCTGCTCGTAAACAAGAAGGACCTTTCGCTACCTCAACCGTTCAATAAAAAACAGATTTATTCGTCTGAAACTTCTTTGGGTTTTTACAGGAGAATGATTCTCAAACTGACCTTTAAAGTGTAACACATTTTTGTTGAAATATTTTTAGTGAAGTCATTGATAAGAGAAAATTCCTCGAGGTTTTAAAAGGTTCATTGGTTATTACATGATGATTTAAATAGTGGCTCATCTTACAAATGGACCGAAACTCCACAGAAGGACATGCTAAGGCAACACTTTTATATTTCAAAGTTGAATAAGTAAATACCTTATTATTTGCAATTTATTACAGAAACTTATTAATGACAATTCGCAAAAGTGCAAATTAAAGAACATAAAATTGTACAATCAAATGCACAAAACCTAAAAAAAAAGCCTATTAAGACAGACAAACAAAATAGATTTCACAATTATTTTCCAATAATTATATTTAGATTTTAATAAAAAATAAACAGTAATAATTGTAGTGTTATTTTTCTAATCTTTGTCTTTTCTTTTCCATAGAATGTTTTGGAAATGGAAAATTGAATTTCAACATTCCATAATCCAATTATCGCAAAAATAAGTACATAAAACATTTAACCCTAATAAGAAAAATAATTGATTGAATTAAATTGTACTTAATGATCAATTTCCCCTGTTGAATGTCTTATAACTTACGTAATTTATAAACCTCAACTACGGATTTAAACTGACAACAATGAGTTACAAATTTGAATAATTTTTTTTTTTTTTATAATGTAAAACTAAATGTCAAGATTTATTGCCAAGTTATTTTCTTAAAATTTGAATCATTTTATTCTTCTTGTTCTTGTCGGTTGCATAGTCGTCATCTTCTGGGAAAAGCATTGAGCCCAAGTCTTTTCGTTGGCTGCCAGTTTCTTTCAGGATCAATTTTTAAATTCTAACTTTGTTGCTATGTAAAAAGTGATCTATCTGGTTGGCTGGGCGGCCAAGCTTCTCACCATTAATATAAAGGAGAAAGCAGCCACCCTGAAGAAAAAGAAAAGTTTTCTTGTTGTTGTTCTTTCCATCACTAACCTCTGCAGAACTCAAATCAGAAGTGAATGAATTATGTACTTGATTCACTATCACATGACAGATCAATAATGTATATTTTTGGATATAAACCACGGTTTCAGTGTCTTTGTCAAGTTTCTTTTATGCAAATACGTGTCAATGTATTCCCAGGGGAAAAAAAACAAGTGAATCGCAAACACATCACGCAATCATTGGTTTTTATGTTTGCCTCAAAGCAGAAACACACAAAGGGGGGATTATTGGATTAAGTACTGTCTGTTTGCTATCAGTAGTCCGGAAACCTGAGCTGCAACAGATAACACCTTCAGCCATGAGCTCATGGAAACATCGTCTGCGAGAATGATACAGTGATATGTCACGGTGTGTGCCATCGACAGACTCGCACACCGGGAGTTCTCGTCAAGAGTTTGCAAGTCCAAGCTTGTTTTTTTTAACACGTGCAACGAGGAATGAGTGAAGAAAACAGGTCGTGGACTCAGATGGTTGGTTCTAGACATGTAGAGATGCGGGGGCGGGGGGGCAATAAGATAAATGATTAGACTGTTAGACACAATACAACACTCTTAGCTCATAGAACTGAATGTGTCTGTAGTGTAAAGAACTGTTTATATCTAGGGGTGTTGGAAAAATATATATTGCGATATACTTTTCCAGACACTGTATTGATATTTATTTCTTGCAAATCATAGTTAATGTGTTACCAACGTTATTCTATGGTTTAATGTGTGTGTAACACAAAATAATTAGTATTTTTTTTTACAATTTTTATATATATCTTATTTATTTATTCATTTATGTTATATCTTTGCGCTTGATGGAGTCTACTGACTCCTTTAAGAAACATCTTAAGACGTTTCTATTTGTTCAGGCTTTTCCTTGATTTTCTGGAACTCCTGTGTTGTTCTCAGTATTATCTTGATCTTTAAAGTATATACTCTTTTGAGTATTGTTTTGATTGTTAAAGCGCTTTGTGACCCTGGTCTGGAAAAGCGCTATATAAATAAATATTACTTACTTACTTACAATGACAATGCAGTCATTATGTCCTACGCAGCTAAAGGAACTTTGATATCCCGCAATGACTGAGGACGAGAGGATACAGTCGAGTCCAAGCCGCTTTTAAAGATGATGTTTGGTTTAAAAAAAAAAAAGCAGTTACGAATAATAGAGTCATAAGGTCTGTCAATTCTGCAACACCAGAGTGAAGTACTCGACAATACTACAAATAATATATCCTTGTTTCTACAGTATTTCAATGCATCACAATATATCGCAATTTGTTGTATCAAATTTTTTTTGCCCCTGTATTGTGATACGCATCATAGCGAGGTTCTTACCAATACACACCCCTGTTTAAATCCAATGTTCCCGCCATGGCTACACTGTTTGGAAGCATGAAGTGAAGTACTAACACTTCTCGCCCAAAGTAGTTGCGATAAGCCGTAAACTATTTTTATAGCACTTGAGATCGGCCCTTGGATAGACCAAGATTGAAAATATTTTTTTCTTGAGGCAAACCATTTTTTTTGTATGTAACCTTCACACTAGAGCATACTTGTCATCGTGGTTATTAATCAATAAAGAGTCTTTTTACCCTTCACAGTTTTAATTAATGAGTAGTGTCTTTTTGTTTCCAATCCAACTTGGAGATTTTGCCAAGTTGGATTTCTGCTGCTTAAAGTCGAATTAAGGTCAAGAAAAACGTGTCAGAGATGTTGCATTTAAGATATAATAACACGATTTCATCATTTTAATTCAGAGGTATTTGAGTCCTGCTTGTGTTTGATCGGTAGTCTCACAGCAAGAAGGTCGCGAGTTCAAATCTAATTTTTTTTAACCTTGTCACATCAACACCTGTGCTCACCTGAGGGTGAAAGAACCCTGCTCTTCTTGTCAACCATGTACGTTTACCCACTTAAAGGGTTTTCCTCTTGGCACTCCTGTTTCCTCCCACATTCCACAGACAAAGAAAAGGTTAATTGATGACTTTGTACTTTGTAGTCTGCTCCACATTCACAATAAATTATCTCACCCCCATAAGATATCATTCCTTTCATTCATTCAATTCATTTTACATGTACAATTTCACACTTTTCAATTATTTTAATTTAGATCCGCCACAATATCATCAACTGGGGCCAAATCCTGCCCACCATTTATTTAACATGGTCCGTCGGATTGTTGGTTAACAATTTAAATAATGCCACAAATTTTAAAAATGTTGACATTTTGACGTATAAAGATGTTCTAGATAAAACTTAGGATCAATTATTATGGATGTCAATGACCAGAATGGATGGAGGACATACACACAATTCCAATCAGATATTGTACTTCTTGTTAAAGATAGTTTAGTAAATACACATTTTGTTTGGCTACACTATTGAAAATTTGGGTTGAAATTGAGTTTTACACCCGTGTTGTAAAGCAATACACGAACGTTTTATGTTTTGTTGCATCACCTGAGCCCAGACCAGTACCAAGAGTAAGACCAAGGAAGAACGAAACAAAGACCGTGACCAGAAAGAAACCAAAGACTTGCTTCACTTATAGAGCATTAACTTCAAAATGGGATCAACTGCACTGTATTTTCCCATCTACAAGAGACCATAAAAAAAGCGGTATTGAGAACAACACTGGTCTCAAAATACACAACTTGTTATTACTTAACAACATAAATGATTTCAATAAAGGCATTTATTCCTGTGTTTTAGCCTCTTAATCCCCATATTTAGGCAGATAATGTCATTCTTCACCCGAAGCTCAGTTTGTTTCTCCCTCATCTCCAAACACACCGTGACATACTCCGGACACCTACAGTGAAACTAAAGTGGCTGAGTTACATAATCCGAGGTGACGAGAGAGAACATCACTGCCGCGGGTGTTTGGACGAGATCTCTGTTGATTTTTTCCCGCGTCTGCACATTCTGTCTAATTGTGTTTCGGAGGATCGTGAAAGGAGGTGAAATTGCATCTCGCTATGATCTACGGCTCAATTTCTCCTTTGTCCCAGCAGGTTCTGAACATCCCAGGAGGTAAGAATCACAGAGGATGTAATCAATAACTTATCGGCGGAAAAAGGATCAGTTTTTCTTCCAGATGCACAGCAGGTACGACGGACCTGCTGAAGGTGGCACTTTTTGCAAACATGATGATGTAGTTAGAGCGACACGCTTGTCCTGTCGCTGCTTGTTTTCCAGGACCATATGGTCAGCGGGGGGGACAACATTAAACGCTTGGTAATATGATGTAGATCAGTGGAGAGTGTCAGAGTGAATAATGGACTGAACGAGCGACGCAACAGCGAAGCACCGTGAGCGCTTTCACAAGGCCACGCACAATAACCCCTTTTAAAATTGTGTACTTTGTTCAAACAAATTAGAATGCTCAGCCGGCCTTGAAGGAAATTCATAACAAGGGCCCTTGCCAGAATGAAAGCTGATTTTTAAACATATTTTTCCATCCATGTGGGCACTTTTCACTTTTTCCACTGACTCATTCACAATTGTCTTCAGTTCTTGCTTGTATTTTAACTCTTATTTTTCCAGCCTGTATTGAAAACAAGGCTGCTACAATCATTTACCGCTCTACTCTTCTTCTCTTCATTGTCATCCTACCAGAACCTAAAAGAGATGCACAGGGATTCCTCGGCCTCTTTATCAATCGTGCTGACAGATGGTAAAACAAATCAACAGAATCATCAGCCAAGAACGTCTATGTTGTCTGCATTTTGCAAAAAAAATGAAATTTCTATATTAATATTGTATAAAAATGAATGTATTTTGTATTGTTTTTCTGAAATTCTGTTTATTGTCATCAAACACTGCCCACAAGTGAAAAACTGTATCAATAAAACAAATAAAAAAGCAGGGTTATGGTCAGGTTAGGGTTAGGGTTGGTCAAAGTTAGGGTGGGGTTATGGGTTAGGTAAGGGTTATTAGTTAAGTTTAGGTTGGGTTTACTATGTTTATTATATGTTATTGGTAATGGGCAGGTTAAGGGTTAGGGATAAGTGAGGTTAAAAATAGGTTAAGTAAGTATTAGGGTTAGGGTTATAGTTATGATAAGAGTTATGGGTTATGGGTTATAGGTTAGTACAAAAAAACAAAAACAGACAAACAAAAACCAACATATACGTTTTAAATGTGTGTATAGTGTTATAAAACATTGGTACAATTAGAAAGAACCCCCTACCCTCCCTCATGCGACTCTGAATATATGTCTAAAAAAGTTAGGCAAGATATTATTGCTTATAATATTTAAAGAAAATCTGATATTTATTATCTAAAATCAAGTTTACATTTCCCACTGAAAATTACTCTTTAGGTGAATGTGTATTAGTGTAAGTGTGAGAAGGTATACTTAAAGTTAATTGAATTAAAAATAAGCTATAAGCAAGCTTAACACCAACAAGTTTAATTTTACATTCTTGATTATGTGTTCTTCAATGTCCAGTATTATCAGTCCATAGCATTCAGATTGTAGTCTCAAAGTCCCTCATTTTCATCTCATACTGTGGATGAATTGTAGAATTTTACTTTTATTTCGAGATATCTTTTTATCTCAGGACTTTTGCCTTTTTATAGTCTGACTCAAATAAACATAGGAACTCACAGCTGCAGCTCTCTTAGAATTGTTTGGTTCACATATGTGTTTTAACTTTAAAAAGGATGTTTCAATATCAATAACTCGATGATTTGGTCTCGATATCCTCGTGAGAGTTGCTCACCAAAAAGAATATTGGTTTGAAACAGGATAAAAGGACAAAATATATCTGTGATGCTAAAACCACAGAATCTGAGACACGAGGAAAGACTAATACTCTGGGAGTGTAAAAGGATAGATTTGAATTGTGAAGCAGGATTGCGTGGAGGGAAACTGTGGAAATCTGGATTAAATCTTGAAGCTTCTGGTCCTCAACAGAGAGTTTATGGTAATCCATGCAGATCTTGGATTGGTTGACAACCTTAGCCAAGTTTTTTTTTTCTGTGACTGTATGATTAATTTTTGTTTTACCCACTAGTACCACCTTTTTTGAAATACTGTTTTAATTCTGCAGGTATAAAGAAGTATTATGAGTGTGTGTTAGAGATATTTAGTTGAGCTCAACATCAGCAGAAAATGTATATAGTTTATTGTTGTATTTTATTAATAAATACAAACAAATTTGACGAAAAAAACAATGAGAACAAGAAGTTAATATTGTGACACAACATTGTCCACAGGTTATCATTTTCAGAATCATTAACTACTCAACTTTCTTTTGTTTAATACCCTTTTTAAAATGTTAATAATAAAAAAAAATGGTCACAGCAGTGACTCTGCTTCCATTTTTTGGTTGATTTTAATGTCTGGCACAAACACAATGAATCAAGCTAAAGCCAGGTTTTAGGTTGTAGGGGTGAGGGTTAGAGTGAGGTTTAGGATTAGGGTGTAGGGTTACATAAGGGTTAGGGTGAAGGTTATTGGTTAGGGTTAGAGTAAGATTTAGGTTTGAGTAAGGGTTAGCGTTAGCATTAGGGTTTGGTTAGGGGTAAGGGTTGGTTTAGAGTTAGAGTTTGCATTACAGCTAGGGTTAGGGTTAGGGCTAGGGCTAGGGCTAGGGCTAGGGCTAGGGCTAGGGCTAGTGCTAAGGCTAAGGCTAGGGCTAGGGCTAGGGCTAGGGCTAGGGCTAGGGTTAGAGTAAGGGTTAGGGTTAGGGTTACATAAGAATAGGGTGAAGGTTATGGGTTAGTGTTAGAGTAAGGGTTAGGTTTGAAGAAGGGTTAGCGTTAGCATTAGGGTTTGGTTAGGGGTAAGGGTTGGTTTAGAGTTAGTTTGCATTACAGTTAGGGTTAGGATTAGGGTTAGGGCTAGGGCTAGGGCTAGGGCTAGGACTAGGGCTAGGGCTAGGGCTAGGGCTAGGGTTAGGGTTTGAGTAAGGGTTAGCATTAGCATGATGGGTTAGAGGTAAGGGTTGGTTTAGAGTTAGAGTTAGCATTACAGTCAGGATTAGGGTTAGAGTTAGGGCTAGGTTAGGTTAGGTAGAACTTTAGGTTTACATAGGGTTAGGGTTAGAGGCTAGGTTTAGAGTCAGGGTTAAAGTTAGAGTTAGAGTTATGGTTAGGGTAAAGATTTAAATCAGAGTTATTTAAATGACTTAATAAAAAAAGATAAACACCAGCAAAACCAAAACACTAATACACTGTAATTTGAAAGAAACGTTCTCATATTATTATATATTAAACATATAGTGCACGTAAAACGTCTTATTTGGTCCTGCAGATGTTTGTATTTATAATCTTATCTTTCTTACTCTCATTCAAGCTCCTGATTCTTGTGAGAACCTGAATCACAATCCTGTTTCCATACGTGTCTAACAATGGTAGCGTCTCTCTGCTGAACAACTCTCTCCTCGCGCACATTTCTCCCGTTACAATCTCAGCCCCCAGTTGTCAAGCTCGTCGTTCCGCCCCTTAGCTCGCCATCCTGTCATTTTCTATTCTGCGTTTGAAACGTGAAGAGCGTCCGTGCCGACGACGTAGAAGTCTGGCACCAGCGCCCGGGTAATGAAACAGTGTCGGGCCTCCGCTCAGACGGATGAAATGCAATATTCCTCCAGCCGGGCTGTAACACGAGCTTCATATGTAGATATCAGATAGTTCGCCACGATCTTTCTGTTACCGTCCACCAGCCAACGCTTTGAGCAATTAGGATTTCTACTGTTACGCTTTTTGCACGCGAGCTCGGGAGAGATGACACAAGCTCAGTGGGTACAATTATGGAAAAAGATGTCTAACACATTTGAACCACAATGATCCAGGAATGAACAGAAACATAATAACCAGCATTTACTTCGCTCGTGTTCTGGGTATTGTCCTTTAGATTTGTAATAATATACAGTAAGTCCTTCTTTTTTTTAGTGTTTTTAGAATTGTATAAATAATGCACCACATTTTAATATTACCGTACTCTACTGTGATAATAATAATCTTACTATATATAGGTAATGGGGCAGACGACCCCCATGGAAAGTGAAACAACAACAAAAAACTGTCTTTAAAATGATCATATAGACTTAGGATGGGGGAGGGTAACTTGATCAGGTCAAGGCAAAGGGGTAAAAGGGGGGCAGAGGACCCCATTAAAATTCAAATACACCCAATTATGACCAACATTATTTTATTTCAGATCTTTGACCTTCAGTTAAGGTTTTAAGGGGAGGGGCACTCGATCAGGTCGAGGGAAAGGGGACAAAAGTAGGGCAGAAAATTGAAATACCTTTAATTTTGATTAAATTTCAATTAAATTTTAAATTTAAATATACACTTTTTGATTAAATTCCAAGTGATATCACTCGTAAACGTACGTACAGTTCATCGAGATTTCTAGAATATCAGCTCCTTTTGGTTATTGTATGGAGGCGGAAAACCCTAATGAAAATTGAAATACGTCCGATTTTGATGAAAATTTAAACAACACAACAGATATTTCCTTTTATTAATTGTAAGGTGGGGCATAACAGGGGTGCGGCGGGCAGAAGAACCCCATAAAAATTAAAATACATCCAATCTTGATGAAGAGAAAATGTCTTGAAAACTAGCATGCAGCGTGAGTGGGAGGACACTTCAATCAGGTCGAGGGAAGACGGTCATAAGGCGGCGAAACAACTCAATGGAAATTCGAATTCATGAATTTTTGATGATGACAAACTATATTGGAATGATGTAAATAACTGCAGTAAGACCAGGGAAACTATGGAAACTCAGTGCCTTCTGAATATCGAATGGTTGATATGAACATTTTAAATGTAGAAGCTTTGATTATCTTTAAAATGATGATGTTGTTTTTTGAGCTTTAAACCATTTTTTTAAAAATTAAATCATTGAATTCAATGATTTGTTTATTAAAAGGTTGAGTAAGGTTTTACTGTATAATCGAATTAAAAAATCGTATATTTCGAAATGAAAGATATATTTTACAGAGACTTTAATAACTAATCATTCAAAAATACATTTTCTCACTTCAATGTTTTTTTTAATGAGTATCTTTTTTAAAATAAATATAAAAAAGTTTGTATAAATGGCTTCAAGTAGCTCAGTACTCTTTGGTATTGTCTGGTGACAGTATTACATTTTTAAATTAAATTTAAAAGGCTAGAGATTAAAAAATATTTAATTTAGAAAATGTATTTTGAATTATTGTAATTTGAATATCAAACTCTAAGTTTATTCAATTAAATACAGATATTATTGTATTACATTGTTAAGAAAAAATGCAAATAATAGACAGCATTTTTAATTTTTTAAATTTATTTGAAATGTTCAATTCAAGCATTTTTCTATTGTGATATATTGTGAACAGGTTTGTTTCACGGCATGCATTTATATATAAGTCTCAGAAGTATAAAAACGTACATCCACCTGGAGACCACAGAAACAGGATTCTCCTCTATCATATTCCTCGGATCACTGATCTCCTCCACCGTCACGCTGCTCCCAGTTCAAAGGGAAATTTCTCTTGATGAATCTGAAAAATTCTTGCAAGTCGCTGAGGTATAAAAAATTGCTGTTCAAGAGGGATTAATCTTTCCTGCACTCTGGTAAATCCCTTCAACAATGTGAGGATAAACAGCAGCAGAAAACCTGATCTGACAGCCGCTTGAATGGCTGGATTCAAGAGTTTACGACCGGGTTAAGAAGCCGCTCGTCCGGACTGCTGATGTCGGGGAGTTTGTGGGATGTAATGCTAAGATTAGCAGTTTTGCCGATTAGGTAACTGACCTTTGTCCGTGTCTAACATTCGCTTTCGTCGCTGTGATGGTTCCAGAAACTCTTTCTTGTGTTTGTCTATCTGTCGATTTCTCACTCGTCCAACTAATTATGTTATATTAAGTGTTACTTAATATAACGCCGTGGTTTTATTATCAGCCTATTAATCTGCCCAACAACAAATAAATATACATTTTTAGTAACTGAAAATAAAATGAATAAAGGTACTTTTTTATATAGTTTTTAAAAAACATTTAAAATTGTATTTTATTTTCTTAGATGGATAATCAACATTGTTTGGGCCCCTAAATGATAGAACCCTTATTGGGTGGGAGAGGTTTTGTATTTGTAGGGTTGGATAAATATGAGGCAAAAAAAAAAAAACTTTACAGAAACGATAGATTAGTTAAATTAACAAACACAAGTGGTTGCTAAAGGTCTTACATTTGACCATTTCTTGTTGAATTAAGTAGTCATTAGGGTTGTCTATTGAAAAGAATTTGGTCATATGATACCTATCTCGATACATATATTGCGAAACTGTCTTTTAAAATTTAATTTAATTGTGCAAAAACCACTTGACTAGTAGTAGTTGAATTAAATGCTTAACATTATAACATCAACCCCCCTTTTCCCGAAAGAAAGAAATGAGCAAATACTTTCTCTAGTGAACCGTTAAAGTGATTGTAGGAAAGTGCTTCTCAAAATATTAACAAAAATATATATTGAAAAATGGACAATGAAGTGCATCAACCTGGAGCAACATGCAATATCCAGTATCTGTCAGTGCCAGAGTTATGCTGGAGTCTAGTGTGTCCTTTTCTTTTTCACTCATCGCTGCAATTTCCGCCGTTTCGTTTTTACTTTGTCACCGAGGAAATGAAGAATGTTGCCAACTAGTGGCCAGAGACTAAATTGCACCACATAAACGAAAAGACGCCTTGAATATTTGAGTGTTAATTGTAAAATAAAACATTGAATGATTGTCTTTTATACACACACTGTTGAAAAATAAACCTTAAAATAAATTTAAAATAAAAGGAAATATTGATACAGTGTTATTGAATATCGGGGGGAAAATATCGCAACATATCGTTATGTCGATATTTTCTTTCATCCCTAGTAGTAATGTTTTCTGCTTGAAAAAATAACATCATGTTGTTTTCCCTTTGTTACATATTGTTTGCTTTGATTTCTGTTATTATTTACTAGCGATTTACATTGCACAACCTACAGTATTCATATACTTTATTTACTGTGTCATTTATTTGTAGAGAGTATGATGGTTGGATAGAACTGTTTATGTCAAGGAAAGTTAAAATTATATATTTTCTGACCAATAACCTCGACTGAAACTCCCAATATAAGGTTAATTGTGTATTTATTGAAATGTCTATTTTTAAGAATGATTTGCTCAAGTATGATGTGGTATTATAGCATAATACAAAAATTCTAGTTTGAGATAAAAGTATAAAATACGTTTTACTGCAAGATTAAAGTCGTACAACATTTATTCCGAGATAAAATTTGTACTAAAATGTATTTTTAACGAGATTACAGTTGAAGAAAATAAATGTATTACCAGTTTACAGACCTATAACATACATTTATTACCAGATTACAGTCGTGAAAAACACATTTATCAGGAAATTAAAGTTGCACGAAAATGTATTTATTACGAGATTACAGATTGTACAAAATATATTTATTACAAGACCATAATAAAATATTTTTTAAAGCAGATCAATGTCCTACGAACAAGGCGCACCAATATAAGGTTAATAGTCTATTTATCTGAATTTATATTTATTCAAAAAATGTTCCAAGTACGATGTTTATTAGTGTAAAAAGTGTTTTATTAGGTTGTATAAAACACATGTATTACAAGATTTACGTCATACTACATTTTCCAACTAAATACATACATATTAGAGTTGAAAAATGCATCCATTACAAGTTTAGAGTCGTATAAAATACATGTATTATGAGTTTGTATAGTGATTTAAGGTCAATATTAGTAGAGAATATCTTGGTTGTCTTGGGTCATTGTTTATTGCTCTTTTTTCCAATGTGTAAATAAGCGTTTATTTTCTGTTCTTAAGTTTTTCAAGATAATATGAATAAGCTCTAAAACACATGAATACTCCAGAGGTTGACTGAGGCGATTATCAACCCTCTAGGATGAAAAAAAGTTATTTCACTCACGTTTCAAATCAATTCCTGAAAACAAACCGCGATATGACGATCTCGGACTTCTATTGCGTCAAAGGAGATAACCTTCCTTTATGAAAGAAACCAAAGTCTACTTTAATGGATTCCCTTTCTGTGGCACACATGATCCTTGGTATGCACTTCGACAACAGGATCGATTAGATCTGCGTGGTCATCTGACGGAGATCTGCTGAACCTTTTCAACTTTTCCTCACATGCTGGCCTTTCAATGAAGGAGCTGAACATTGCGTTTCACTGCAGATGTGGTTTTCCTTCCTAAGATCGGATTAACTTGAAAAAAAAAAAAAGAGAGAGAGAAAGAGAGAGAGAGAGAGATTTATAGATAGATAGATAGATAGATAGATAGATAGATAGATAGATAGATAGATAGATAGATAGATAGATAGATAGATAGATAGATAGATAGATAGATAGATAGATAGATAGATAGATAGATAGATAGATAGATAGATAGATAGATAGATAGATAGATAGATAGATAGAGAGAGAGAGATTTATAGATAGAAAGATAGATAGATGGATGGATGGATGGATGGATGGATGGACGGACGGACGGACGGACGGACGGACGGACGGACGGACGGACGGACGGACAGACAGACAGACAGACAGACAGACAGACAGACAGACAGACAGACAGACAGACAGACAGACAGACAGACAGACGGATAGATAGATAGATAGATAGATAGATAGATAGATAGATAGATAGATAGATAGATAGATAGATAGATAGATAGATAGATAGATAGATAGATAGATAGATAGATAGATAGATAGATAGATAGATAGATAGATAGATAGATAGATAGATAGATAGATAGATAGATAGATAGATAGATAGATAGATAGAAGACTGTATATAGACTGTATATAGAAAAATACATACAGTATATATTTACTTCTATTATTTAAACTTAAATAAAAAAACTTAAACTTATTTAAAGTTAGAACAAATAAATTCATCACAAGATTAAATTTGTAAAAAAAAATTTATTAAGAGATAAAAAAAAAGTTTAAACTACATTTCTTATAAGATAAAGTCGGAAGGAAATTGCATTTATTACGATATATATGTAGTAAAAAAGTGCATTTATTATGTGATAAAAGAAGTTTGAACTACATTTCTTATTAGACATTTTTTGAATTTCAAGATTAAAGTACGAAAATACTTTATTATGAGATTTAAATTGTGCCAAAATTCTGCTTAACGAGATTAAAGTTGAATAAACAAAATACTTTATCGAGAAAATTAAAGTTATATGAAAATTGTATTATTAACAAGATTAAATTGACAGTAAAATGCATGTATTACCACATTAAAGTTTGTACAGAATAATGTGACGTCATATCTGCATTTTCTTATAGAACTTTTAAACTTTTTTTTAAAAGTATTTTGTCTTTAATCTTGTAACAAATGCATAATATACAACTGAATAACATCTTGAAGTGGCCAAAATATTCATAATTAAAATTATGTACAACTACAATCAATACATTTTTATCAATTTCACACTTATTCAAATGTTTTTTCGTATATCATACACTTACAATTGTATACTTTTGAATTTTGATCAAACAATTCACCTGTAATCAAAAGTTTTTTGGTCCATAACCTTCCAGTTTTTAAACATTATGCAGCATCGTCTGCACACTCTTTTGGCGATTGTTGTGAGTGTCCTTTTAAAACAATTCTGATTTGAAACAACTTTGACTGACCACTGTGTTGTACAAACATGTCAGTGAGGAGAACGAGGAAAAAAACACTAAAGTGATCCTGCGAGCGGCAGTTAAAGGGACAGATTCGAGCCGAAGCATCGTCACAAACAAAGGCTTTAAAGAAAAGAGGAACAGCTCCCGGTTGTTTAAGTGGAACACTTCCCACTCGCTCATATAAATGCAGCCGCGCTCGTGTTTCTCTCCAGAGTCTGAAGATGCTTCGTGGCTCAATTACATTAAGTTCCTGCTTAAACATTCATGACTCTTAAGTTATATCATATATCTGTGCAATACAAGTCATAAATCATACATTCGTCATCACTATGTTACATTAAGCAGATGCTTTCATCCGGAGACACTCGCATCGGTTCAACACCAGGAGCTCAAGCCCCGACAATCGCTCACTGCTTAACTACTGGGAGGTTCTGGGGAAAAAAACTCTGTTTTAAATACAAAAGTACATTCAAGCACTTTGGAAAATGGCACTTTATTTTCTTTTTTACATAATTATCTAAACAAAACAAGCTAAAAAGTCACTTAGAGAGAGACAGGAGAAACAAGTGTATATATATATATATATATATATATATATATATATTTAAATGTTTGGATTGTCTTGATAAAATACTATGACTGTTGCAAGAAGACAGACGAAGCATATATCTGGATATTAGTTGGTGCACTAGTGGTTTATTGGGACACTAGTGGTTTACTGGGACATCTTTGGTGGTTAATGGGGCATAACTGGCAGATAAACATGTTAAAAAAAAGTTTTGTTTTTGTTTAAAAAATATATCATTGGCAGTGAGTTAAAAATGTGGCTTGTCCAGCTTATCATTTGTCCGACACCAAGAACATTTTCTCTTCTTTCTTTGTTTATTTCTATTATAAGCAACCACTGGATGTGTTCTTATACCGGGCTGCCAAACCTTTTTTTTTTTTAAAAAACCACAGACTGGTTTAACACGACATGATATTATTGGACCTTCAGATAAAACTATGAAAATAATTCATAAAAAGTTAGTGTTTCACTCATTTTCACTCTTGTCGGTAATCACAGATAAATGTTAGAAACAAAACACCCTTTTCTGATAGTAATAGAACAGATATTTGACAAATAACTTAAACATTAAAAACAGTAAGGTACCAAAACAGGATTTGGTTTGAGTTTAGGTATTATCTGCGGTAGAATTTTCAGTTTGAAAAAAGTCCTTTTGGCTCAAGCAGTGTCTCAAGTGTAGTTTACCTTACCTGGTTTTTGGTCTTTTCATGGTAACAGTAAAGACGACCAAAAGTGCTCTTGTTAGGCACAACGTTATCCAGGTGTACATTTATTATCGTATTTCTACGATTATTTAACCATTTGTGTAATGTACGATCAATAACTATAATTATTATAATAATAATTATATCATTCCGGTAAATCTGGCTTTAATTTTTCACGTGACATTTGTCCAGTTGTTATTTTTTTAACATGTATACGATCATTTCGGAAAAAATACGATCATTTTTTGAGTCTCACATATCGCCCCCTATTGGCAATAGCCTCGATATTTAAAGGGGTTTCCTTTCGCAAAGTAAAAGTCCGGGTTTCTTTGGTCCAGATGCTACCCCCTTGACCCAACCATAGATAAGCAGAAAAAAAAACTTTAAATTAATTGTATGAGGTCGATTGAGTGTTAGAAATAATTCTTTAAAGTATATCTTAATTAATTATATTATAAGTGTTTAATTAAATTAATTTTTCCTTTTATGTCAGTGTAGAAGATAGTTCGTCACCGAGGTATTTTGCAGGGATTTCATTATTGAATTTCATCGTCCAAACATTGAGTAAAATAACTGCTTTACAATTCTAATGCCTTCTCGCCTATTCGGAGACAATGTTCAAAGCCACACAATACCAGGCAGGAGAGAACCGTGTAACCTATCTAGGACTCATAATTGGCTGCAGGATCGCACAAGCCAAAAAATGTTCCCCGCACATTAATTTTAATAACTGCATAATTTACCCTCGAAAAAACCTTCACAACATGGAGATATTTTGGTTCCAAACACTTCTGTCCTAACGAAAAATGTTCTATCACCAACGAGTTTTGAGCTAATTTACTCGCCCAGACAAGCGCTAAAACTCTCTGGCGCTCATTAGAGACGGAGCCGCTCGGAAGGTGTGTGTTTGTGAGGTTGAACAAAGTCAAGTAGACAGTTTCGTCGGAATATGAAACACTTCCTCCCATTAAAGTTTTTTTTTTTTTTTTTTTTAAACAATCCCCGCCTCATCATGATCCTGACTGAAGCTGGCGTGGTTGCAAGTGGGCCGAAGCCACAGGCAACGACGCACAAGAGGAGAGTCAACTGTTAATGACAACAGATTCCCTACACACACACACATGCAGAAATCACACCCTATACGGTCACGTTAACCCGCCCGGCTATAGTAGGAGATGTTTTCTTTCACCATTGTCGACGCCCCCCTACACGCTGCCACTTCACCAGCCGAGCGCTGGCCCTGTTGCTGTGGCCCGGCCCGACTCTCCGTCCTGATGATCTCTTCGGCTGCTAAAGGAGATCTTGGATAACAAGCAGAGACAGACGAAGATCTGAGGGAGCGCTGGAGAACACTGACAGCGCTGAGAGGCATCATTTAGCGGTTAGGAAAGAACAGAGATGCTCGACTCAAAGAGGAAGAAAAAGGCCACAAATTACGCTTCTTTTCCTCCTGAGATGAATTCAACTAACATGCTGCTGAAGACCGAGTGATGCTAGAGTTCAGTTTATCATTCACGTTGGATAGGAGAAGTATTTCTGCAGTGAAAGTTAACTCATGCTAAACCTTTATTATTACAAAAAGGTGATTTATTATGTCGAGACTAAATAGATCTGAATAAATCAGGGATGTTGTTGTCGAGTTTATTGTCTATCCTCACTTTAAAATCAATCACTGTCGCAAACAACAAATATAGTTGACAGCCCAAAACAGATGGATTAGAAAGAACAAAATAGATGAATAGAAAGATATAAAAGAGAAAGAAATCAACAAGAATAAGAAATGTCACAAGAACAATGAAGTTTCTTCATCTAAGTCTTTCATCATGACCATATTTTGAAGTCATTACTTTATAAAGTTAGTCTGAAATCTGGGTGAACAAGAGGTTACGAGAGCGGTGTCTATTATGACGTAATAATGGCTTCACTTCGCCTCCAGCCAGATGTAATCACACCCAAAGCCCCAAATACAAATGTGTTTGTGGTATCCCTTGTTTCGTCTCTGGGTCAAGGTGACCCAGAAGCCTGAAAAAAAATGTGTTTAAGGTATCCCTTGTGTTGTCTCTGGGTCAAGGTGGACAAACTGCCTGGCTTCTAGAATATGCAGTGTTGGTTACTTAGAGAAGTACGACTCAACAACCAGCAGTGTTGATAATAGTTTCTACAGTATTATAGTCAACCTTATGTGGTAAAATTGCGAGAATTTTTGTAGTTATTTGGAGAATTTTTAAATGTTGCAGTTGGTTTACAGGAAGATAGATCAGATTGTTGTGTCACCGAACCTCCTCTGCACTTCACCACCCATAATCCTTTGCCCTTGTTTTTGATTGTTTAAGCACTTTGTGACCCTGGTCTAGAAAGGCGCTCTACAAATAACCTTTACTTACTCACTTCCTTACTTTATATATTCCGAAGTTGAATCCATTATCTCAATATTTCCCTTCAAATAATACCAGTGATTAAGTCTAAAGGACTTTTTATTTTACGTTTTCAGGAAATTTGGAATATTTATAATATTGTTATATTTTAGGTATTTATTGATGCAATTGCACTTTGTCATTCCTTGCACTTTGTTCTTTTTATTTGCACTTTGTTATTTCTTTTTATGGATTGATTGATTAACTTTATGAAACTTACCATCCATCCGTGCATCCATCCGTCCATCCGTCCATCCGTCCATCCATCCATCCGTCCATCCGTCCATCCGTCCGTCCGTCCGTCCGTCCGTCCGTCCATCCGTCCAGCCGTCCATCCGTCCATCCGTCCATCCATCCATCCATCCATCCATCCATCCATCCATCCATCCATCCATCCATCCATCCATCCATCCATCCGTCCATCCATCCATCCATCCATCCGTCCATCCATCCATCCATCCATCCATCCATCCATCCATCCATCCATCCATCCATCCATCCATCCATCCGTCCATCCATCCGTGCATCCATCTGAAAAACTATTTGCGGTAGAGCTATTTTGATAGGAAGTAGGAATATTCAAATATTTAGAAATTTAAGTCGTTATTCAAAGCCATACCCAAAATCTAGTAACAATTACTGAAATTTATGTAGCCAAATAAAACATATTTCTAATAAAACTTTGGCAAAGTTTTATGTCCATAGTTAGTTTAAAATGTCCTCACCTCAAACCTGTCAGCTCTGTGGGATAGCACTCTCTTCTGCCTTGGCAACAAAAAAACCTACATTGAAAAAAAAAAACTCCTCTCTGCCTGTGAGACTACAAGAGTTTTCATCTCAAATGAGGCTATCCCACCTTGAAAGACCAAAGCACCGAAGATACACACTGTTCTCCTGGAACCATTGAGAAAAGAAAACCTGTCATATCACGATGAATCCCATCTAAAGATAGTCTAGCAGGATTTTTTTTTGGGAAATGACAAAAGGACAGTATTTGGCAGAAGGAAATGGAACTCGCGCACATGCAACCATAGGAGGTCTTGGCGGCTCCCGATCACTGTTGGCTTTGTTTTCTCGTCCTCTCCTTTCTTTCTTTCTTTTTTAAACATGTGAAAGATATATGGAGTCCCGTGAGAGAGGAGCTCATCTTCCCTCTTGGCTTCTGAAGTGCCAGAGGGAAAAGCAACAATGGGAATTCACTGAGCAATTTCCTACTTTGTTATTGAACATTACTTCTCCAAGCTTTGGTTTCACTTTAGTTGTCAAAAAGCAGGAAAGATAGATGATCCACTCTCTTCTAAATTTGGCAGAGAAACTGGCAATGTCCCCAAGAATGGAAAAAATGTGCTTCTACAGGCTTCGGTCTGAAACATCTCAACATTTTTTTGATAGATTTCCTCGACTGACATTATTATAATAGTGAGGATTCTAAAAATAGCGACAACAGCTCACGACATAAAATGACTTCTGGTGATACAACTTCTACAGTATTCATCACAACATGTTAATATATCTAAGCTCTGGCGATCAAACCAACATTTTCTTTCCTCCAATCTAATGTTTTAAAATGTGAAACAGAAGCTTATCTTGGCAACTATCAAACGTGGTAGAGAGAAAAGAAAAACTGGGAGACGTGTTGTATCTGATCCGGTCTTGAGGTTGCTTAGGGGTGTGTTCTGAAATTGCACTTAAATTCATTCTGTCAGAACACACAGTACAGAGCAGTGTGATGCGTACAAGGCTGCTTTCAAGCCAAGATTACAATCCCTTTATTCTACCTACTTGGCCGACACATGTTTTTCTCTAGAGGGAAATTTGGCGAAGCTGTTCCAAACTGCTTGTATCTTTTGCCAAATAAACTAGCAAAGCTGCTCCACACTCAGATCCACACTGATGGGAAAATGCTGAGCAAATATGTTATATATGCTATCATATTATCTGACCACTTATATGGATACAGTGGTATCACCCACCGCTGGTGTTTTTATCACTGCTTGCGTGGGATAAGAACAAAGTAAAGTAGGTATAGCTTTGTGCAAGGACCTGTGTAGAAGTGAACACTCAACCTTTTCATGTGTGTTGGTGCTACTTTTAATTTACTGCTTGTTTAAGTGTTATAATGCATGAAATAGAAACATTGCAGCTCTTTGCTTTAGAGAGAAATTTGACGGACTAGAAAGCATATTCTGTATTAATCTCTCCTTGTGCAAGTAAAAGGATGGTGACTTATTCTGAATCTGGTGTCTGTTCTTTGTCTGATATGACATTACTGTAAACATCTTGTCTCGTCTTTTCCCCGAAATCACTGTGATTTTCACTATATCTCTTACTAAGAGTCCAATCCAATCTCCGGTGAAAACTCATTATGTCCACTTGTCCCGCCATCTTGTTCTTGATCTGCTCCCACAGGCACAATTCTATCTCTTTTTTTCTCCATAATTTTAGGTCCTTTTTGAAAATTGTAACTCCCATTATCTGCTTCAATTTACTCTCTTCTCTCCTCCCCCGCCTTATGGGTTAGTAAGAACCATTTCATTAACATTTTAAATCTGTAGGAACAGCATTCATTAATGCTTTATCAGAAGATATACACACAATGTATTCCTTAAAATCCTGTTTTAATATAAACCATGAACGATGCTTTATTCTGGGCTGTGTCCTAAATCGCACACTTCTCCAAGTGCACTGGTTTATAGTACACATTAAGATAAAGATTAAGGTCACATGAGTAAATCTTGTTTTAAATAAAAAACTGTCTCTACACACTTGAAATGACTCTACAACTTCTTCTTTTACTGCTTTTTAAGGCTGGATGCAACTGGAATTTGGAACACTATCGTAGACACTTGACAGCGCTTTTCACCAAATTAAACAAGTTATTAAGTTGTGTTTCATTGTGTTATTATTGTTGTTGTGTTGTTTCGTGGTAAAATTTGTGTTTTCTTAGCGTCATCTACGTCCCTAAGATTGCGGTCAATGAGGTTGGAAAGTGTCCATCTATCCAAACCCCATTTACTGGCCATTTGAGTGCTAAATGCGCACTACATTTTCGCACACTGCTAATTGGGACGCACTTGTGCATTCAAAATGCTAAGTGTAAGTGCAGAAGTGCACGATTTAGGACACTGCCCTAGTTTTGAATCAGCAATAATTAAGGGCAGTTTTCTAACCGCGGACATTGGAAGCAATGACAGAAAAACACGCCAGCACTTAAATGACGACGATAAACGAAAATGTGCATTTGTTAAGATCTACTCAACTAGTCCTCTGAAGACTTACTCTAAAAGGGCGGCTTAATGAGCCACGAAGCTAATTCTATCGCTGTTTGTATTCCTCGCAGTCCAGGAGGCCCCGTGAGGAGCAGGGAAGACATGGATCTGTGAAGATTGGACCATTTGTCTTAGCGTTAGAGTGCTGACAGATTGGTCCGTCTCTCTCTGCCTTCAGTGGATCTCACTTCTGTCCATCTCCTCATTTAGATGGTCTCCTGGGAGAACGCTTGGTTGTCTGTGAAGTTAACAATCCAGACTCCTTTCTGTTATTAACAATTGAAGCTGAAACTTTTGATGGAATCTTCTTTTTTATTTCAAGCCACAATAACACCAAGCCCAGGTATGTGGGTTATTACATCTCCTGAGGAAACGAGGGAAAGACGTGAAAGGAAACTAATGTGTTGATTAAACAGTGTCTTACATAGATCTTGAACCTCTATTGTATCATCAGTATGTGTCTGTACAAAACTCTCTTTTCATTGAAATACTTAAATGTCCTTACCCACTGAAAACGCTTTATTTTACAGGAGATGAAATCTTGTTTACCATAACCACGCCCACACTGCCGTGATTGGACAAACATTGCTCTCCACCTCCAAAGGAATTGTTGTATAAACAAACCAGGGCATGGTTACAGCCGGCTGGAAGAGTAGTGAAGCCATTATTACGTCACAATGGACTCCGCTCTCGTAACCTCTCGTTCGCCCGGATTTCAGACGAGGAAGAACTTTATAAAGTAACAATTTCAAAATGTCATGATAAGAGACTCACTGAATCTTGGGAATTCATTATTTGAAACATGTGAGTCAAGAAACGTTTTCAACTTAGTCGACCTTTATAAAACAATTGAAAATAGAGTAATGAAGAATAAATAAATCATGTAAGGATTGTGTTGTGTTATTATCCCATAATGTTATAGAAACAAACTAAAATTCATCAATCATTTAATATTAATGAATAATGTACTTGGTTTTAATATAAATCAATAAATCATTATAAAACAAAGCAAATATGATTTTTTTCCCCCCATCATTTATTTTCAATCTCATTTTGTGCTTTACATCAGTTTTCAGTACATTTGTAAGTTTTATACAGTTGTAAAAAATCCACCTGAAAATAATAAATCCATTCCTTTATTCAAATAGGTAATAAAATAACGATTAATGAAAAAGGAAGAACCAAAAAAAAGACGGTTTATTGTTGGCAAAGATCAGTTTTACTTTTTTAACACTGATCTCACGAGGGCCACATGTGGCCCCAGTTTTAGCCAGCCTTCAACTAATTAGAGAGCAGTTTGTATAGGAAGCAGGACCAGCTGGTATACTGAATACTTTGGGCAAATTGAATCATGATATAAGATTCAATATTATAATTAACATCCCTTGAGCTGCCCCCCCCCCCATCAGTGGTCCCGGTCTCTAATATGGCCCTTTGGGATGTTGCCCATCCCTTATATATATGTATACATATACACTAATGCAACAGAGGGCATCTTCTTGACCTAATTCAACATCAATCAATAGATGTTCATCCCATTATATAGAGGTTTTTTATTGACAGTTATCACATGATGTAATTGGGGCACAATGACAAAAAGAAAGTTCTGGTTTCCAGGTAAAGAGCAAATGTTTGGGTAAATTATTTCAAATGTCTTATCTCGCTTTAGTTGAAATCTAAAGTTCAGTGCTCTCTGCCCAGAAGGAGATTACAGACACAAGAAACTTGACTGCTTATTTCTCCACACCATGAACGTAAGCGCTGATAAGCCTTCCGTCTGCGAGGCGAAGTCTTCAAACCGTAAGGCAGCGGTTGATTCATCTTCTCTCTGGTTGGTGGAGATATGAGGCCGGCGGTCGTAGCACTTCCACGCTGGGCTTCCATCTCTTCCGTCAGCTGTCAGCTCCTGATATTCCTCAATCCCTGTCAAGACTGTAGATTTGAACGCCGCCGCTGCCACACTTCCACATGTGCCACTTCATATCTGATCTTGATGTGTTCGACAAGTCACCCAAGCAGAGCGTTTCTTAGACAGTCAGCACTTTTTTTCTACTGTCACCGAAAATGTTTGCTGGCAGGATGTCACTGTTGACTTGTTATTGCTTCATGTTCGCTGATGCTTCTGTGACGCTCTCACCCCGGGAGCAGGTTGACTCTGAGGCCAGCAGCGGCTCCGGGGCCTCGGCATGGATCTCCACCAATCCCGCCACAGAGGAATGTGTAGAACTATGAAGAGGCTAATGAGCCCCAGAAGGCTGCCCTGATGTGGCCCCAGGTCTTGTTAGAAAATCCAAAACAAAGTGGGATGCAAAGATTAAAGGCTTTATTAATTGTGGTGGAAGGATAGTTGGTTGTTAGGACATTAAGAAGCAACCAGAGCCGACAAAAATAATACTGAAGTACTAAAGAAGTGCTGGCATAGATAACTGCCATGATGCAGAGCAGCCAAAAGAGTTGTGGTCAGACATCAGCAATGTTAATAAACAGTAGATGGATCCATTGATAGATGCATTAGTTGTGAGCTGTAGACACTGTAGATAGATAGATATTGTAGAAAAATACTATATATAGAAACATACTATAGATAGACACTGTAGATAATAAGATACTATAGATAGATATGGTAGATACTGTAATTAGATACTATAGATAAATACTTTAGATATAAATATACTGTAGATAGACACTGTAGATAATAAGATACTGTAGATAGATATGGTAGATACTGTAAATAGATACTATAGATAAATACTTTATATAAACATATGCTGTAGATAGACACTGTAGATAATAAGATACTGTAGATAGATATGGTAGATGCTGTAAATAGATACTATAGATAAATACTTTAGATAGAAATATACTGTAGATAGACACTGTAGATAATAAGATACTGTAGATATGGTAGATACTGTAAATAGATACTATAGATACATACTTTAGACAGAAATATACTGTAGATAGACCCTGTAGATAATACGATACTGTAGATAGATATGGTAGATACTGTAAATAGATACTATAGATAAATACTTTAGATAGAAATATACTGTAGATAGACACTGTAGATAATAAGATACTGTAGATAGATATGGTAGATACTGTAAATAGATACTATGGATAAATACTTTAGATAGAAATATACTGTAGATAGACACTGTAGATAATAAGATACTGTAGATAGATATGGTAGATGCTGTAAATAGATACTGTAGATAAATACATAGATAGAAATATACTGTGGATAGATAATGTAGATGGAAAGATACTGTAAACGGATACTGCAGGTATAAAGATACTGTATATAGATATATTGTTGATTGATACTGTGGACATACGGTAGATAGAAAGATACAATAGATAGATAGCTAATGTTGATATATTGTATATTTTGGATAGATAATGTAGGTAAATACTACAGATAGAAATATACTGTAGATAGATAGAAACTCTAGATAGATAATGTGAGTAGAAATATACTGTCAATGGATACTGAAGTTGGATACTGTAGATATATATTGTAGATATATACTATATATATATACTGTAGATAGAAATATACTGTACATAGCTATTGATGATAGATACAGTGGATATATACGGTACATAGAAAGATACTGTAGATAAATAATATAGATAGAAATACACTTAGACAGATAGTCTAGATAGATACTGTAAATGGAACTATAGGAAGATACTGTAGATATATATTGTAGATAAAAATATATTGTAGATATGAATTGTACATAGAAAGATACAATAGATGGATATATATGATAGATAAATACTATAGATAGAAATATACTGTAGATGGAAATATAGAAAGAAACCTAGATACTGAACATACATATTGTAGATACTATAGAAAGACAGATACTCGAGATAAATACTTAAGATGGAAAGATATTGTGGATAAAAAGATAGAACTATGCTGTAGATAGCTAGGTTGCTAGCTTGATCTAAACATAATAGCACATTTTGTAGCACCTCTGTTGGTGAAGTGAATTAGTTCATTTGATTTTTTCCATAAATTGTTTCGGACAAAGATTATTCAGCAAATTTGTCAATTTAACCAAAATTTCTTTGAATAGGGATTTTTTAAACCATCATTTTTGATAATAATAATACAACTTTTTAATTGTGAAAACATTTTAAACACTAAAGTTACATATTAGTTAATATATGAAATCAGTAATATATAGATAAATACAATGTGATAATAATTAACTTGTAGTACTGTACAATCCCCTTTTTAGTGGCAAAAATATTTCTCAGATCTATGGTAATCTTCACTGTGACAATTAAAAACAAAAACAAATATGGTGTTTTGAATGTGACGCCTGTTGCCAAAATCTATTTTGTCTTCCTGCCACGTGATTGGCTCCACTGAGGGCTATTCTCTTCTAAAAGATTATTAAGTCATAAACTTTTTTATTAAGGAGAGAAATGATGCTGCCGAAGAAAAACAAGATGAAGCAGATGAAAAGTCTCTTACAGTCGAATTCTCTTCTAAAACCCTCACAATAAATGGACTATTAACCAAAGCTTCATGCGACTCAGGTGGAAGAGGAGCAGAGCAAGAACTCAGTTTCCTTGTCGTCTGACTGACTCTGTGATTCCCAGGATAGATGATCCATTAGGATCCGGGTGACTAAAAGAGGAACTCAATCTAATGCCTCATTTGCTCTCTGAGATAAAACTAGCTTTATGGCATGACCCCCCCCTCCCCCCACCACCACCACCCAAAAAAAAATCTATTTTTCCAACAGTGGCCAATCTCACACATCGCTGTCCAGCTTAATCCCAAAATAATATCAAGCACATTAGCAAAGGCAAAGGCCTGGAAAATCCAATTTAAATTTTGATACCGGGGCTCTTGTGGACTCCATTATTCCACACGTGTGATGTGGCTTTTTGTTTTAATAGCCATTTATCTCCAGTGGGCGAGAAGCCGTACAGAGGCGGAGGATGAAAAGATGCATTCAACTGTGGATTAGCCTTCAAAGAAACACCAGCTGAGAATAATGAGGAATTATTTGGGATTGTGAGATTAAAAAATGCTGGTTCTTATGAAAGTATTATCAGAATATTGAACGGTTAAAGCTTAAACATTTTCTTTTTATTGAAATGTTGATCTTTTTAAGTACTTTATAATTAAATTCAATCATTTATGCATTGAAAGGTTACAGAAGTTCCAAAAAATTAAAATGAACAGTTTTTTTACACAGAGTTCCAGGGACATGTGGTCAGGGGAGGCAGGTGAGGCAGTGCCTCACCTCTCAATGCACAATCCATCACAAACTGCGTTGATACATGCAATTGACACGTGCCGTATAATACTCCAGATAAGTTTATTTCTCTTCATTTTCCTAAGCCTGGTTGGTGTCTTTAACTATTAAAGTTTAATGTTTGTAAGGGTCTAATTTAGTTTAGCTGATCGGAAATACGAGAAAAATTGAGCCAAACTTAAGTTCCCGCTTACCTTTAAATTCCCCAAACGCTATTTAATAGGAGGAAATAAATGCTCGGCTTTCAAATTAAGGGCATTGAATCAGTCGAGTCTTCCTTGTAATCCTTTACTATCACGGTCATACTCTATACTGTTTAAAATCAATGTTTGCTAATCCTTTTTAAATTATTTATTAGTTCATTTATCTTTTTCTATATCCATTGATTGTTTAAAACAAATTTAGATTTTCAGCCAATTGAAAGGTCTCAGATCATTAAATATGGCAGGATAAAGATTTTGAATATACAATTTTAAATAAATTGATAATTAAAACATAATATTTCAGCAATGACTCTTATGTCAATATCAAAGATGACATGCTTATGAAGTTATAAATCAATATATATCCACAATCAATGAATGCCATAGATCTAGAGGATGTAGACTAATATCCTACAACATATGAAAATTCAATATAGACTTGTTGAGCAATTATTAATTAAATCATATATTTTTTGAACTTCATATATGTGTGAAGAATGCTGTTGAGATATTAAATAACTAATAGTCATGAATAAGTTTCCCCTTTTGTGTTTATATACTTAAATCTGACACTAAAGGAGTCAGTGCCTCACCAGCCATGAAGCTCATCAAACGTCACTGTAGATTTTTATATATGAATTCCAATAATTCCTAAATAAATATTATACATTTAATATTTTTCAATTCGTAGCCTTTTAAATTCAGTATAACATTTTTGCTCGAATAGTGCCAACATGATTCCCTGGTTCCGTCTTTGTGGTTCTTCTTGATCCTCATCCTATATTATTGCATCATACGAACATATGTCACAAAATGTTTTAAATCTTATTTTATATCATAGGATTAAAGAACAATATAATAACCATACTTACAAGATCTGATCTTTTTCTTTCCATTTTCATCAAAAAAAATGTTTTGCCTTTTGACAGTCCCTAACAAAAGCTACATACAAGACATACAAGAGAAGACGTTATGACCCATATGGGAATTTAACATTTCTTGTTAACTCTCATATTAGTTGTGTTTCCTAAAAGTTTTGTTTGTTAAAACCATGATTTAAACCCTATTATTGATTACAACCGGTTTGATATCTGTGTCAATGCGTTTTCCCTTTTTCTTAAATAGCTCTTAGAAAAAGCAAACTTGTACCATCCTGCCACACTTTTATAGTTTCATGTCATCAGTTGTAGTTCCCATACAAGTACTAGAGGATAAGAAGTATCAGTAATACAGGCAGCCAGTGAAGAGTTTTAAGGATCAGAGAAATGTGAGTTCTTCTACTAGAGCAGGTCAGAATTCTCGCTGCAGAGTTTAGTATTAACTGCAGGCGAGACACATCCTTCTTGTTTAGACACCAAAACTGATACAGTAGACAAATACTAAGATTGTAGCTTCTTGTGAAAGAAAAGTACATTTTAAAATAATACTTTATGCTCCTCAGTATGACTAAAAGATGATTTATGCAGACGGAACCTCAAAGAGGTGATAAATAATCATGATGGAAACTGCATCAATGTTCAGGATTTAATATGTTCAGACGATTGTATTTAAAGACCAACATCTTCCTTAAATAATAACTTTTATTTTTTAAAGTTTTGATTTATTAACTTTATCAATAACCTCATTGTGTTCATGTGTGGTCAGTGCTTTGATTTTCTTCTGCCGACTGTTTCCAAACCACAGATGTTTTCTGGATGGAATGAAAAAACTAAAATGACGTCATGAGAACAACAGTTGATTTAGTTTGTAAGTATATGAGGTTTTGGTTTTATTTTTCTCTCCCCGGGAGTTTCCAGATGACTGTTCATGAATCATAAAGACAACATTTATTAGAAGTGACCAAAGATACATAAAGCTGAACTTAAAAGCTTTATTCACTTTAAAAAAAAAAAGAAAATCACTTCAAAACGAGGAAAAAACCCAAAACATCTTAATAAAATAAATAAATAATGGGAGTGAATAATTAAAGTCACAAACACAATAAAGACACTTTGAAAAAACAAACAAACAAATTAAATCAAAATTTAATTGAACTATTTGTTTGAGTCTCAACTAAAAAACTCAACAATCAAAATACAATCAAAAAATCAAAAGGTTGCCTGATTAATAAATAAAAATCATGTTTAATCAATTAAAAAATGAAAACTTTATCAAATTAAGGTCATATTATGGATAGGATACAGATAAATGATTAAATCCCAAAACAGTTACTTCTATCAAAAAAAGAATTTTGAATAAAAAAAAACAACTGTCAATTAAAAAAGGTTTTTAATAAAAGTTTTAACTAAAGGACTCATAATATGAAGGTAGATTTGTTTCTTTATTGTATTTAATAATTTAAAAAGAATGAAAAAAAAACACTTTTTTTTCATTCTTTTTTTTTCCAACTGAAAATACATATTTTTTGTGATTTTTGATTCTCAATGAGGTGAAAACATTCTTGTTAAGTTGATTTTCAGTCAATGATTACAGCTCCGCTTCCTTGGATTAAATAACAAAAACAAGGATCTTTGTTCAGCCCACGACGCCTCCAGGCGTTGATATGATTGAAAATTTGGGGAAATTTGGCTTCAATAATTCACTGAAGCAATGTTAGCGTAGCAAAGGGAAAAAAAAGACAAACCACTGGTATTGTTAGGAGGGTGTCAAAAAGAAACATTTCACATTAACCAGAGTCTCAGAGATCAAGAAAATCAATTTTGTTCAAAGGGCCTTTGGCCAGGACAATCTCTGGAAAGTGATCTGCTGAGAAGAAAGCAGCAGTGAACAGATGAATCCCAGCTCTGTGCTGCTGGAGAAGGTTTGTTCTCAGAGATCACATGATAGCATGGAGTGAAATTGGTTGGTTCAAGTTGGCTCAAGGCCCGCGTCATATTGCCTCTGATAAAGAAAAACTCATTTGGATGTTCATCTGAGGACACCCAATAAATCTCCGTTCATTTACTCAACAGAAGTCTCTCGGCATGATTCACCAGTTTTTGCTCAAACCTGTACAAATCCGGCCAAAATTACAAGAGTGGTTTATTTACTGCACATCGGACTTCTTGTCAGTGAGCGGATGATTATCTCGACATAAGTAACGAGCGGCAAAGCCTTGAGCGAACAGCAGGAATCAGCTGTTGGTCTAGAAGAACTGGTGCCGTTTTTCTTTTCCTTGAGAAATATTTGAAAAATATCTTGTTTGCTCCATCGATGAAATCAAGATTTTTAATTTCTTTTGATTAATGAAGTTAAAAATTGTTTGATTATAGTTAAACATTTTTTTGATTAAAATTAAAAATAGTTGGATAACAGTTGAAAATTGTTTGAATATAGTTGAAAAATGTTTGACTACAGTTGAAAATTATTGGATTAAAGTTGAAAATTGTTTGAATATAGTTGAAAAATGTTTGACTACAGTTGAAAATTATTGGATTAAAGATGAAAATTGTTTGATTAGTTATAAATTGTTTGATTATAGTTGAAAATTGTTTTGATTATAGTTGAAAATCGTTTGATTAGTTAAATATTTTTTGGATTAAAGTTAAAAATAGTTGGATAACAGTTGAAAATTGTTTTCTTATAGTTGGAAATTGTTTGATTATAGTTGAAAATTGTTTTCTTATAGTTGGAAATTGTTTGATTATAGTTGAAAATTGTTTGACTAGAGTTGAAAATTCTTGAAATAAAGTTGAAAATTGTTTGATTAGTTAAAAATTGTTGGATTATAGTTGAAAATTGTTGGATTACAGTACAAAATTGTTTGAATATAGTTGAAAATTGTTTGAATATAGTTGAAAAATGTTTGACTAGAGTTGAAAATTCTTGAAATAAAGTTGAAAATGGCTTGATTAGTTAAAAATTGTTGGATTATAGTTGAAAATTGTTTGATTATAGTTGAAAATTGTTTGATTATAGTTGAAAATTGTTGGATTACAGTTGAAAATTGTTGGATTACAGTTGAAAATTGTTTGTTAATCGTTGAAAATTGTTTGATTATAATTGGAAATTGTTTTAATAAGGTGGACATTTTCTATTACAGTTGAAAATAGTTTGATTAATGAAAATACATGATACATAATAAAAATAAAATAATTATATGTATGAATATGTAGCACATTTTTATTCAAAATGAAATTTAATAAAAGAGTAAATAAAGTTGAGAAAGTTTAAAACAAAATATGTGCATTTTATATATATATATATATATATATATATATATATTAATGAACGAGCAGAAATGAACACGTTTATGTTAAAACAGCTGCAGGGATTCAAGTCCCTCCTCTTCGCTGGAATGTCAATTTGCAATAAAGCGGAAACGATACAAGATAATGAATAGAAAAGGTTTCCACTGCCAGTTACAGAATAATAGGCAGCAAACTGTCAACACACTTCCCAAAATGAACCCTCCATGTGACACTCAAGGGTTAAGGGAAGGATCAAAGGATAAAAGGTCAAGTGCTCTTAATGGTTTCACCGACATCACTGAGCCCTCGTCCGCGGAACACTCGAAATAAACGGGTTATTTAGAGACGACTTCACATGCAGAGCGAGCAGCAAAGGAAGAGGAGGAGGAACCGCTCGACGCTTCAGCGGATGTATTTAATTAGACGATTCACTCTCTGCTTTGTCGCCTCGCCGGCCACACATACTTCTTTGTGTGTTTGCAAGAGTAATTGTCTCCGGCCACATTCAGCAGAACCGGTCCAGCAGAGACACTCTCAGGTGTCACCAGATTCACATTCAAAACAACATTAAATATAAATAAAACACCTGTTTGAACGGATTTAATTGAGGAGAAAATTCACTTTCATTGTCCTCCAGTATATACATGCGAAACATGATGTTGACCAATGAGCGTGTGAGTTTTGGTCATGTGATGTGGGACACGAGACTGTGGTTTTAAATAAAGTTTTGAGACTTTTATCGACAGCGACGACTCACAAAAACTTTCGTGAACGATTGTTCAAAGATAAGACAAGTACAACTTTTTTGTTCATACACAAGTGTAATACTATGGAGCCTCGCTAAGTACTTCTACAGAGGTTCGCGGAGTACTACTACGGAACCTAAAGTTCAAAAACGATGGACTGTTGCGGAGAAAAACTTTTTCTTTTTTTTCCTACAGAACCCTGCAAAGAAATACTAGAGAGCCGTCATAGAGTTTTACTACGAAGCCTCTCGGAGTAATAACATGGAGCCACATGGAGTTATACTATGGAGCCTTGTGTTGTAATACTAGGCGCTTTTCAGAGTAATACTGCAAAGCCTCACAGAGAAAAACTACAGAGCCTCGCAGGGTAATACTATGAAGCCTTGTGAGGTTATACTACTAAACCCTCTGAGTAATATGAGAGAGCTTCACAAAGTAATATTACAGAACCTCTCAGAGTAATACTTAAAAGTGTTGCGCTGTAAAACTACAGAGGAGTAATATTACGGAGCCTCTCGGAGTAATAGTAAAAAGCTGAGGAAATACTATAGAGTCTTGTGGAGTAATACTTTGGAACCTCACAGACTAATAACATGGAAACTCAAGAAGTAATACTATGGAGCCTTGTGTAGTAAAACTACAGACTCTTGCGGAGTAATACTGTGGAGCTTCTCAGAGTAATACTGCGAAGCCTCTCCGAGTAAAACTACAGAACCTCGCAGGGTAATACTACGAAGCCTTGTGGAGTAATACAACGTAGCCTCACAAAGTATTACTGTGGAGCCTCTCAGAGTAATACTAAAAACCTTGCCGTGTACAACTACAGAGCGTTCCAGAGTAATACTATGGAGCCTCACAAAGTAATATTATGGAGCCTCTCAGAGTAATAATTAATTTCCGTAAAACTACAGAGCGTGGCGGAGTAATACTACGGAGACTAAGTCAAATTTTGGGGCTCCGTGAACAACGTGAAATGGATCCCAGGTCAGTAAACACAAGCAGAATTTAAACAAAAGGTGTATTGTGGAATCTTGAGAAAATAATTTGAAGTGTGAGTAAAGTCTGAAAAATGGTCTTCAGGACGAGTCCAGGTCATACAAACACACACTTTCAAGTCCACTCTTGTTTAATTGAGGGCGATGAACTGTTTTGTAACTTAAACCCCAAGAATGTCTGTGTCAGAGATGCCGAGCTCCGATAAACCAGATAAATTGGCTCCGACGCTCGAGCGAGTTTCAGTGTCTCGACTCACAAACCGGCTACATTAGAGCCAGGAGTGTGTGTGCGGGTTCTGGTCGCCGGGTTTAACCACATATCTCCTCCGACCAGATCCTAAAGATACAGCGAGTGTTGTGTAAATAACATCCATCACCGGGAAAATCAGAGCGCTCCACATGTTGTAATTACATGGAAGAGGAGGAGGAGGAGGACGAGCCCCCCAGCTATCATACGCTCTCATCAACCACGTGTCACATGGCAACCTTGTTTGAGAAGGAAACAACAGATACGAAAGAGAGTTTTTTTTAATCGTCATCAGACACAGGAGTCAGTGGAGGAATGTGTAATTACACGGACTGTGTTGCACGTGTCGGAACAAGAGGCTCTTCTCGGGCTGGTAATTACAACTCTTTCTTCTTACCCGTCAGAGTGAGCGCTCTCTCCGGGGTGTCGCCGGGCATCACAGCCTGAGGTACGCCACCTGAAGACACACAAGGGCAACATCGCAACGGTTAAACTTCTCAGCCACGTAAAAAAAACCCGTTATTAAGAGACGTCCAAAAACAGAGGAGAAGAAGCAGCTCCATCCTTCCATCTGCTGGTTTTAAAAGCTGCAGACGGCAGATGAGACTCCACCGAGGGTTCGGCGCCGCGATGATGGATGAGGGCATCTGCCTCACACTCAAGGCCTCGTCCTCAGCGCGCCAACGCCTGCTCAGCACTCACCGGTAATTCATAGCAATGATAACAAAACGTCACGTAGCCATGAGGAGAAGAATTGTTGGAGTCAATTCTGGAGTGAATCGCAGGAGGAGTGGTGGGTTTTGTGAGCGGCAGCTGTTCATCTGGAAATGTGTGCGAAAGTACGAGACGTTATGACTTGAAATGTTGGCAGCGGTCGACACCTGGAGATCACCAAACATGGTCTGCAGCTGTGGTTCATCGCCAGGTTGGTTAGAAAAGGTTTCTCGAATCCACTCAGTACATCTGGTAGTTAATATATGAAGATATATCAGTGTCATCAGAATATTGAATCATGGAATTTAACATTTTAAACCTATTTTTTAATGATTCAATTCAATCATTTCTATATTAATAATTTTAAAAACAGTTTTTCTAAATTCAATATTTACATTTCAACCATAGCCTTATAAATTCAGTGTTGTTTGACGGCACTATTATCGATATCAACATATCATTTTGAATTTAAAAGGGTAGGGATTAAAAAATACATATATTTAGAAAATGTATTTTTAATAAAATTATTCAAAAAGAAAATGATTTCATAAAATTCTTTATTATTAAAGTATACAGGAAAAAAAATGCAATTTTTCAATATAGTAATTATTGAAATCAATTACTTTTATACATTTAATAATTATATTTAATAAAATAAATGTTTGTATGCCACTGATGTACTTTCACAGAGATATTTTGATAGCAGTATTACACAGATGTAAATTAAATTTAAGAGGCTATGGATAAAGAACACTGGGAATAAAAGATTGTGACTCCGATAAAAATGTATTTGTTAAATAATTGAATATGAATATCAAACCCTATGTGTTAAAAAAAACCCATTAATTTAGAAAAAAACTAAATTTTTCTTTCAATTATTGAATAAATAAAAAATCAATTACTTGATATATAAATTATTCAATAAAATGATTCGATAAAAACCCTGTTATTCAACAATTTATATACTGAAAGCTTGAATTACTGAACAAAAGCACATTTAACCTTTCAATATTAAAAAATGAATTAAATTAAATTAAATTATACAAAAAAATGTAAATATTATTTCAACCACTCAATATTTCAGTTGGCACAGATATACTTCCATATTCTAGATTATAGAATTTTTGAAAAAATATACATTTTAAATTATGCCACACAATCAAGATGTTTTGCATTAAAAAACAATTAATGGAATTTTGACTTTATTTAGAGACAAAAACAGATAATTATCATTACTTGGCTTCATTTCAATAACATAATAATAACACAGGGAAGATGAACTATAATAGACGACTAAAAAAATATCTATAAATCCCACGTGTCAAACTGGGTAAAGTTAATTTGTTGACCGATTAAGAAGTGTTTTAGATAAGAAAGGGAACAAGGTCTACACTTATACAGTGACTTCCAAAGATAGCAAAGATTTGTTTGTGAAAAGATAATCAAGATAGATTAAGTTGTGGCGGCACAGAAGCGGGAAGCGAGTACTATTCCAGTGGTGACGTCAGAGTGTGTACACGTGTCAATGAATCCCAGGTTGGAGTATATTTGTAACATTTTCTAAATCCCTACTAGGAAAAAACAGATTTAAAATTTTAAGTCCCACAACCTGTCGGCAGCGAGAAGGAAGGGGAGACACTGACAGCAGGTCCGCCCAGAACACGGGGCGCTCGCTGACGTACGTGTCTTTGATCTTAATGAAACTCCAGCGAGGAAAATACATCCCTGAGAACCATGTGCGAGCGAAACATCAGTTGGAGATTATTGGTATTAGCAGCTTTTCCACTCCTCGTCGCCAGAAGGAAGACAGTTGAACATGCGTGTATAACTTAACGTTTTCTGAGGTGTGTTTTAAGTAAGTAAGTAAGTAATATTTATTTATATAGCGCTTTTCCAGACCAGGGTCACAAAGCGCTTTAACAATCAAAACAATACTCAAAAAAGTATATATTTTAAGATCAAGATGATACTGAGAACAACACAGGAGTTCCAGAAAATCAAGGAAAAGCCTGAACAAATAGAAACGTCTTAAGATGTTTCTTAAAGGAGTCAGTAGATCATCAAGCGCAAAGAGAGAGGAAGATCGTTCCAAAGCTTAGGAGCAACAGTCTGGAAGGATTTCTCTCCTCTGGTCCTGAAGCGTGTTCAGGAACCATCAGTAGATTCTGATCCACAGACCTCAGAGCCCGAGCTGGGGTGTAAGGCTGGATCAGATCAGTGATGTAAGGAGGAGCCTGACCATGAATAGATCTGAAAGTAAGAACCAGAATATTAAAGTTGATCCTGAAAGAAACTGGAAGCCATTGAAGAGTTTTAAGGATCGGAGAAATGTGAGTTCTTCTACTAGAGCGAGTTAGAATTCTCGCTGCAGAGTTCTGAATCAACTGCAGGCGAGACACATCCTTCTTGTTAAGACATGAAAACAAACTGTTACAATAGTCCAGACGAGAAGAAACAAACGCATGGATTATAAGATCCAGATCATGTTCCGACAACATTTTCCTAAGTTTGGAGATTTTTCTCAGTTGAAGGAAACAGTTTCTGGACAGTTTTAAGTGCCCTTCTTAGATGAAGCCATTGAAATTGTGTGTATTGACAATAATCCGATATGTATCAAGGTACAAGGTCAACAATACAATATATTGAGATGTATTGTGATACTGAAGGAACAAAGATATATTTGTAGCTCGAAAAGCGCTATATAAATAAATATTACTTACTTACTTACTTAGTATTGTCCGAGTACTTGACTTTGCAGACTTTACAGATTTGTTTTGAAACCAAAATATGTTATCAGTCTCACAGGATTTTTCTTTGTTCCTTTAGCTGCAGAGGACTATTGAATGCTGCCATCTAGCGGCCACAAATCTAATTGTAGCACAAAAATGAACAAACGATGTGAATATTTGAATGTTAATCGTAAATTTAAAAAAATTATATTTAAAGATAATAAAACAAAAACAGTTTGTTGCTGTCGAATAAAATATTGTGAAAAAAAATATGTAAATTTAAAAACAAAAATAAAAATAATAATAAAAAAATAAAAATAAAAACGCAAAATATATAATATTTTCTAACACCCCTGATAAATACATATTTTAAATTGTTACAAATGTTTACTCTTGACCCCTGCTTGTTTTCACATGATCAAATGTGGCCCCTCATGTAAAAAGCTTGGACACCCCTGGTTTAAAGAAGAAAGTAGCTTTGAAACAAACACAGAGAAGTCAGAGTTGAACATGCAAAGGTATTCATCAGGAGTAGAAATGATTTTATCGGAGGGACAGGAGATGTGGGAGGAAAAAAGGGGAAATGAAGGACAAACATTGTTAGAATAAGAAGCACTGGAGTGAAGCATTGTCAAAACATGAAGAGGACCCCTGTGACGCCCGGTAGACAAAGAACAAGACCGTCAGTGAAGCCTCACTTCGGTGTCACAACGGTAAGCTGCCATTTTCAGTCCTGAATGCCTGTTGAAAACCGAGCTACGACCCCCTTGGCTTTGGTCACCGACGTCTCGTGCTACCGAGGCTATAATGTCAGGCTCCCCCCTGAGAGCCCATTAGCCAGCTGATGGTCGCTCATAATGCTTGGAGCTCAGCCCAGAGTGTAATTTCCATCTCATCCAAGCACAGGCCACACTAGATAGTCGGCTACTTTGGTATCATGAATACATTAGACACACAGATCGCTTCGGTACACTTTCTAGAGCCAGGATCTCACATAGTTTGCAAAAGTTAAAATTTAAAGTAGCCGTTTGTTTTTATTTTACAATCTAATGAAAGATGAATGTTTTCAAAAGTTCTATAAATTTGGTATAATTATTATTATTACATTTAAGATGGACTAAGCATCGAATATTTTCTCACGCCTTTGTTTTAAGGGTGAGAGAAAAAAAAAACCAGACTAGACGAACTTGATATATTCTTTCAGTTCTGCTCATGGGTCTTAAGTAAGGGGAGAGTCAAAATGGCCGATAAGGGATAAATAATTAAAGCAGTTTCTTTACTGTGGAAGTAAAGAAAAAAAGTAGATTTGAACGCAATCTTCTCTGGGTCCACCAGACCTTTTCTGAGGCTCTATCTGCGAGTTTAAATCTCTTTAAAAAGAAAACATTTATAACAAAATAACAAAAGTTTGTTGTATGTTGTTGTAAGTTGTATGTGATGCTTACACTCTTAACTAGAAATATCAATGGGTTTTTACTTTCTATTAGTCTTTTACTGTGTTTTACCTCAATATTTGAATATGTGGTTTACATTTGTAAATGGTATGCATGTTGTTTTACCATTGTTCTGTTTTTTTTAAATATATTGTGTTATTTTTTCAATGACTGACTGTTAGTTTTTATGTAAAGCAACTTGACAGTTGCAGGGAGGAGATCATTGGAGAAGCTACTGTCCATTAAGCAAGATGACATATTCCTCTGAACACTGTCATCAGTGAGAAGAGAAGCAGATAGAACATGAATGCTCCTCCCATGATGCAACACTAATAGACTCAGGGACTCGTTCGTTCCTCGTGCTATTAGATTGTTTAATTCCGAGTTTGGGGGCAGGAGTGAAGTGAAAAGATGATTCTATGTAAATTTTTCTATTCTTTTTTCTTTGATCTACATTCTTTATCTTTAGATTGTGTCATCCTGCACTTTCTTTTTATTGAACTTTGTTCCTTTTCTTCATGCTCTTCAGAAGAAATACATTTTATTTAAAATATTTCTCCTCTGGAATCAGCAGCAGGTTTTTAAAAAACCATCGACTGGACATACGGCGACACTTGGCAGCTGAAGATATGAAAAAAAAGCTTGGGAGACATTCAACTTAGACCATATGCATCTCAATACAATCGTTCCAAAACCACAATGAAAGAGGCTTAAGGTTGTTCAGTCTCTTCTGAATATGCTCGATGATGTCATGTTCACGGTACGATGGAGGCCTAACAGGCTTTTAAACAAAGGTATTGTCAAATGGATAATGGTTCAACGATATGGTTTCCAAATCGATTCAGCAAGACTGCAATAGCGAGAGGCTGTTGAATCACAGAATTCCAAATAAAATCGTTGAAAGAATTCCAGGAACATGGTAGCTTTATGTTGCGTCATTTATTCATCATTTACAACATTTCTAAAGCTCTTGGGAATCCAGAAGAAGAAATTATGTAGGAAAAAAAACTTCTATTCCTAAGTATTCAAATTTTGGGGAAAAAACTAAAACAAAATTGGATCAAAGCAAGAATGTTTCAAACCTGCTGACCATATATATATATATATATATATATATATGTCTTTGTGAGGGATGGTTCTTTGAATTTCAATAACCAAACTGTTTATTTTAGCTCTACAATGCTGATTCATACATTGTAAAAGGCTAATAACTCGGGTAAATCATTTTCGACTCACCCTCATCGTCGGCTAAGGGTTGGGATTATATTCAGATTAATCCGTTTCTGGTTTAGAGTTATAGACAAAAATGTATGTTCATTTTAATGTAGCGACTGGAGCTCAGTTGTCTTCGTCTTTATCTTCGTCCCAAAAGACACTTAAAAACATCCAAATACTTTGTCTGTCTGGCTCGTCTGTAAGGTACCGTTTGTAGTGAAGCCTCAAGATGAGGAATTGTTCCAAAATACCTCTTAGTTAGTCTTTATTTTTGAAGTTTGTTTTAACAGAAACTCACAGTCTCACAGTTCCAGCTACAATTGTATACTCATTGAAACACACGTGTCTTAAAGATTTACGCTGATCATCGGCTGATGTCCTTGGATCTTCCGCTAAAAACGAGCCTAAAATAAAGAGATCTATTTAATTTTTTTCTGAACTATTTCTAATGTCGAGGCTTCAATCCAAGAAGGACGTTACAGACGAACAGTATGAGGGTATTTAGGTGTTTTTAAGTGTCTTTTTGGACGAAGATGAAGACAACTGGGCACCAGTTACCACATTAGCATAGACATACAGTTTTGTTCATAACTCTAAAAAGAACAGATTATTCTGAAAATAATCTCAACCCTTTGTGAGTGGAAAATGAGTTAAATTTGAATTTTGGGCAAACTACCACTTTTGTAATGGCCTCGTGAAGTTTCCATGTAAAGTGTTCAGCGAGTGAGTCGGCGTTAGTTGAAGTGACATGTCGTCGCCGCGGGACTGAGGAGAAGATTAATGAGAGGGTGAGGTGAAGTGAAACAAGAAGGGCTGGGCGGGTGTTCTCTTGACTATAAAGTGACAGTAACACTGAAAGCTGGTGATTCTTCAAACTCCATTAAACTGAGCGGCAAAACACAGAGACACCCAGGACGACAGTCGGCGTTCTGCACGGAGCTCAATAAACGCTTGTGTGTTTGTTGTGCGAGCTTTCATCTTCGGTCAACACCGACACTTATTGTGGATCTGAATATGCAATTACTGCTTCACTTTCCACGCAACGTTTTGACACCTCTTCCACTAAAAAAGCGTGGGTCTCTGTAGAAAAACGTCTTCCAGCGCAGTGGCATATGTGAAGATCAATACAAGATTGTGACATTAAGAGAGTTTAAGTGCATCTCTCATATCGGAAAGAGCATAAACAGCCACTTACATGAGCATCACTGGTAACACTATACTAGTACAATGGAGGAAGTGTTTGAGTGTGTATATTCATCACCCCCCACTGCTCCACCCTCCCCCTGGAACGGCTTCGATGTGCGCAAGAAGGAAAAGTAAGTATCTAGGATTACATTAAAGTAGTGACAGGAAGCATGATACGTCACTTAAATATGATTCGTTTGAACTAGGGCTGCACGATATATCGAAAAAATATGGATATCGCGATTTTGGCACGTGCGATATGCATTCCAAAAACGTGTGCGATAATTAATATAATTTTTTATTGTACAAATCAAGCATTTCCTAAATGCACACTTTGACCAAATCTCTGTCACGTTCTGTAAAGATGTCAATTTGTACTTCTATGTCTCGTTGTCGTTTACGTCTCCGTCTGTCTGTCAGCTTTGCGTCGCAGCTTGTTGGCTCGGTTGCTATGGCGACGCGTCTTGCTGGCGTGCTGACTTAGCTCAGTATATATTATATATATATTATCAGGAAGTAAGACTAACTTATGAGCGGTACTCAAACACTAGTGATCCAGTCACTCGTCTCTTTCAACCCCCTTTGCTAAAGCAACATATTGTTAGTACTTTACATCTTGTCTCAGTTGTTTTTTCGGCGTTTTTTATAAAATCGCGGAACTTCAAACAAGTGTAAACCTGTCCGTCTTCTCCGTATGTTAAGTTGTTAGCGTCAGGTCATTTATAAACTGTTATGTGTGCGTGTACAAGGCGGTGGGATTTATTATTGATTTGGTGATATCGCGACACGCCGGCGGCTCCTCTCTGATGTCGCTCAGTTTTGTGGGAAACCGATGCAAGTCTAGTATATTTTTCGTTTTCCTTCTCTAAACCCCAGGACTACCCCTACAGTACTCGCTCCTGTGTGCGGCTACATGTGCAATTTTTTTTTTTTAGGTAAAAATATAATGCATTAACATCAATATCACAATGTTTGTCTGACATGTTTGTTGACATGGTTCTACACACAGAAAGAGACACAATCTTCAACATTCATATCAAAAGATCGGATCATAGAAAACACATTTTTAATGGGTGGTAAAAGTTGGTAAAAATGTCTCTCTGTATGCATTTATATATATATATAAGATAGTAAAGGTGGGAACTTGTACCATCTCACGGTTTCAATTTGATTCTGATTTCCTGAGGGCCACGGATTTACGATACAGAACGATTTTGTATATAACGATTGTCTCCGTTTGTATTTCATTTTTTTAATAATATTCAAAATTAAAATATTAATATAAAAATGGTGAATTGAAAAGATGCATTTGACCGGAAAGTTTTTGCACATATTCTTTAAAATAGTAGAGCAGGGGTGGGAAAATAAATTTCCTCAGGGCCCATATTATTCAGTACATTGTGACTGTTCTAAGGGGCCGTGAAGCGAAAAGAAAGAACAAACAAACAAAAAAGAATAAATAAAAGTATTTAGTTTTAATCTAATTGTATATTATTCTTTTTTTTAAATTAAAAACATTACCAAATAAATAACAGAGAGGAAAAAAACCCCAAAAGAAATAAAAAATTACCAAGATCTTTAACAAGTTACATGTAGAGCTGTACTAGTAATAAAATTGTTTGATAGCTATATTTGTATCTTTTTTTGAGTTAGTATTTTAGCTCAAGGATGTATTTATACCGTGTCAAGTTTAATTTCAGTTTTTATATCTAAATATCTTTTCATACCAATATTTCTCAAAATAAATGAAATATATTTATATACATACACCTTTTCCCCCTTGACCGTTGCTGTGTCTCAAATTGCATACTAGCGTACTAAAAGTAAAGTATTTTTAGTGCGTTAGTGCGTCTCAATTCTTAGTATGCGAAATTTAGTGCGCCATGCACACTAAATTGGCGTACTAACACGCCGACAAAACTGAGCATGGTTCGATGGACACTAAACACCCTAAACAGCCGCCATCTTAGTGACGTTTTAAACGGAAGTTACGTCATATATAAATGCATATATATTCATATACTTACAGGTGCATTTTCCGCAGCAGTAGAAGGATAAACACGTATTCGCTGCTGATACCAGCTTAAATATCTTGTGATTATTTAGATTCTCATATTTTTTCTTTATTTATTTTTCCAAACTTGCAAAACGTGCTGCCAGCAGGTGTCGATAGCGTTCAAACAGCTGCTTGAAACATCGTTAAATAGAAGTAGAAGAAGAAGCTGTCGCGTCATTTCCTGTTAGTGTGTAGCAGCAGAGTTTGATTTGAGACAAACTATCTGTGGAGAATTTGCGTACTAGATAGTACGTACACTAAACATACTAACTTCTAGCATACTAAGAGTAGTATGCGATTTGAGACACAGCACGTGTGATAAACAGCTATGGCCGTCGGTCTGCTCATACATGTGGGTCGGCCTCGGAGCACAAATGTGCTAAATCGACTTGCAATCAGTAGGTCATGAGTTCAATTCCCTTCTCCTTTGTTGATGCCACACATTTTCCTCGAGGCACTCCGGTGAAATTTCTCTGCTTGATTTGAAGAGCTTAATAGAGTGAGAAACCTCAAACAACTTAGTCACTTAAAAGTGCATTAAGGATGAGACCAACGAAAGCGCGACGCGAACAGATCACTGCCCTCACTGAAGGCTGTGAACGTACAAGCGAGAGGAAAAAACAAAACAGTGACAGATCAATTTTAAGAAACATTATTAACCTTCATAAATCTTATCGAAGGTGGCAGACCAGTGGATGTAACAAGACGAAGAGAAGATATTCTAAATTCATATTTTATAATAAGAATGGCTTTTGTTGGCATTTGCAGTCGTGACTCAACCGTGGCAGCATTAGGAGGATGTCGGCTGTCAAACTGATGTCTTGTTATCGTGCCGTTTTTCCCTTTATATTTTCAAATCCATTCATTTTTAATAGCTTGTATGAAGGCAGAATTGATCAACACAAGCAAAGAATTTTACAAAACAGATAATTCTGTTTAATTTAATTGTTTAATTTCATATTGTTTATGTTTTAAGGAAATAAAAATACATGTAAAATGAATATAGATATATTCCCTACAAACATTTTAGATTTTGGGCATCAAATATATTCTAGAAATATCATGAAATAGGTTATAGTTCTCTCAGGATTAAGCAGCAACTGGGTGAAAACACAAACATCCTACCGATAGAAAAGTAAAGTGGGTGGAAATAGACGTGAGGAGGAAGGCGAGCCTTTGTGAGCCGCTCGACATAATTACCCCATCGTGTTCGTAAAAGCCACAAAGAACAGTTGTCAGCAATGTTTCCGCCTCCTGTTTTCTAGTGAGAGGGATTTCCTTGACAACTTGTGCTAAATGTACACATTTACAGAAATCACAGGTGAAAAGGAGCTTGAAATAAGGCTGACAAAAGTAAAAAATCACTCGTTCCCTCGAGCAAACGTAGAAACTTGAAAGCTCTGAATCATGAAATTAATACCTGGCATTAAAAGGGTTGAGGTGTAGAGAACAGCGATGGCTAAAAGGTTGATATCAAAGAGTAAGTGAACGCTGTTGGCGATAACAGATCATGCTCAGCTGCTCACGATGATGAGTATTGAGCTGCAGCGATCACGCTTTTACCATTCTTTATTTTATTCATCATTGAGTTTGTTATTATTAAATACAATTTAAAAATATACTAGATTTAATTGAATAATGATCGTCCTCTTGTTTTTGGTCTTTGTCTAATTTCAGGCATCTTAAAAAATACACTTATCTTTAGTAAATATAAAGATAAACCGATTGATTTACATTCTTTTTGAAAATATCATTACGACATTATTTGTATTTTTTCACAATACTATATAATCGACAGCACTGTATAAATTTTTATTTCAATCATATGTAATTCTGAAGGAGAGTTACTTATGGTTAACAGTGCGTTTAAAATAAAATAATTCAATTTCGTATTGAAAACAATTAAAAATAAACAATTACATTTTAACATTCAAATGTTTACGGTGTGCACTTTTGTGTTTCAATTAAACTTGTGGCCTGTAGATGGCAGCAGTCATTACGTCCTCCGCAGCTAAAGTAGCAATAACGTCCTGCGAGATCCCAAAGATGACTGAGGACGAGAGGATACAGTCGACTCAAGCAGCGTTTAAAGCTGATGTTTGGACATATTTTGGTTTCAAAACAAATGAAAGCATTTACGACTTCGTCATGTGGTCTGTAAATTCTGCAACACCCGAGTCAAGTACTCGACAATACTAGAAATACACCCTTGTTACTTCAGTATCACTATATATTGTATTGTTGCAGTTAAAAAAATATGGGACATCACTGACTGATTTTGATGCAAGAATAATTATCTGTAAAAAGAAATATGTGGGGAAAAGGCGGGAAAACTTTCGTTTTTGATCCAGTTCAAGAATAAGGTGAGACGCTTTACAATCCAGCACATGGAACCCATGACATGTCTCACCTTGTAAGACCGCATGCAGCGCATAGATGCTGGAAGTGTGTTGTTGCTGTCGTCCATCACTTGCTGCAGCTCCTCGCACACCTTGGGTAGCAGCACCACAGGATGTCCGATAGCTTTGTCCTCCCAGCTGCCTACAATGCTGCAGACACACAAAGAGCAGGAGTGATTTATAGCGACTGCCGCGGCGGTACATGTCCCGATGATGCTGTGAATGAGCTGGAAACTTTTAATGAATCGCAGGGGAACAAAAAGTTGCAACTTATGCACTTTTTTATCGTTATCGGACGAGAAGATACTGTCAGAGGCCGAGTATTTGGCCCGTAATCTCTCTTCACGACAATTTGATCCTTTATTTTGCAGGATCCATTTTTCCTGAACTCCACTGGAAACAAGAAAACGCTCCAAAGAAAAGCAAAGAAAGAAACAAGATAATAACTTAATAGACTTTTCCTTATTTTGCTATTTACTTGCAATCGTTATTATTAATAAGTAAGAATACTCTACTAGATTAGTTTGAATATGGTATTAGAGTCATGATCAATTATCAGGTTTAGAAAAATATATATACTGTATATGTACTGTAATACTGTATGTATTTAGGACACAAAAATATTGCTTAAACTTAAATAATTCCATAATTTTTGTCACGATACTGTATCCATATTCAAAATCACGGATATTCACAGAGTTTGTTCATTTTTGTGTTGAAATTAAACTCCATTTAGACAGTGAGATCCCACGATAACTGCCATAACTGAGGACGAGAGGATACAGTCGACTGTTTGAACATATTTCGGTTTCAAAACAAATGAAACCTTATTTTGCTATTCCCTTGCAATAATCATTATTAATAAATAATAATATTATACTAGATACGTTTGAATATGGTATTAGATTCATTTCAACTATGCACTTCATAACACAACCTTTTCAGGTTAATAAGTAAAAAGAAAATGATTCAAAATCCTTAATTTATTATCATCAGATTTTCACTAAAAGTTGAAGAAAAATAGAAAAGAAATCAAAGGAAAAATGCATTTGTAAATGTATTGTGGAAGCCTTACTGCAAAAGAGAAAGAAAAATAATAAAATGATAAAACATATTCTCTGAATAATTTCTGAAATGCTAGCTTCTGAGTTCAGTTTGGTAAAAACACTTTTCTCTCCCGATATTGCAAAAGCTGAGTAAGATTGATCTTTTCTTTGGTGTCTTCCTCCCATTATCTTGAGGGGGCAGGGGGCAGCAAATTCAGGAAGGAGACCCAGACTTTCCTATCCCCGGTACATCCATCCAGTTCTTCACCGGGGGAACTCAAGGTGTTACCAGGCCAGCTGAGACACTTAAAAAGTCTAGGGTGTACTGAGTCGCCCCCATTTGTTCTCCTACAGGCGGGACATGTATTGAAGACCTCATCAGCTCCATTTCAAGCCTCTCCCAGATGGTTACGCTTCCATCTGATCTAATCTAGCTGAGGTAGAAAACTCATTCTGGTCTATTGTACCTGCGAGCTTTTGCCTTTTTTGTTCAGTTACTAAAGCATCAATAAAGTTTATCTATCATCTATATTAGTGCCATCAGAATATTGAACCGTACATTTTTTAATGAAGCTAAAAATAGTGTAATTCAGTCATTTCTGTATTGAAATGTTGATTAAAAAAACAATTAAATATGAACACTTTATTTTTACACATAGAGCTTGACAATCATTCAAAATAAACGTAAATAATAAAAATAAATTCTATATTTGAAAATTTGAAACTTTAAGGACAATCATGCGACCTAAAGATGGTTACATAACAACATTTTTGCAAATAATTATAATTGAATAATAAATAAATAAAATCAAAATCAACTTTTGATTTATTTAAAAAAAAAATTAAGTTAAGTTATTTAACGAAGACAAATTCAATTTTTCTATATTAACATTATTTTATTTAATGATTAAAAAATAATAAGTAAATGCTTAAAAACAACAACCAAGAATCAACATTTGAAATGTTAAATTATACCATTTAATATTCTGATGTCTCTAGTTCAACACTGCAGAAAACTGACCAGAAACTGTTTCCTTCAACTGAGAAAAATCTCTAAATTTAGGAAAATGTTGTCATGGCATGATCTGGAGCTTGAAATCCATGCGTTTGTGTCTTAGACTATTGTAACAGTTTATTTTTGTGTCTAGACTAGAAGGATCTGTCTCGCCTGCAGTTGATACAAAACTCTGCAGCAAGAATTCTGACCTGCTCTAGTAGAAGAACTCACATTTCTCCGGTCCTTAAATCTCTTCACTGGCTGCCAGTTTCTTTCAGGATAGATTTTAGTTCCTGAACACGCTTCCGGACCAGAGGAGAGAAATCCTTCCAGACTGTTGCTCCTAAGCTTTCGAACGATCTGTATCTCCCTCTGTGTTTGATGATCTACTGACTCCTTCAAGAAACATCTTAAGACATACTTATTTGTGCTTTTCCCTGATTTTTCTGGGACTGTGTTTGTCTCGGTGGTGTCTTGACATTTTAAGTATTTATTTTATTGGCTATTGTTTTAATCATTTAAGCGCTTTGTGATCCTGGTCTAGAAAAGCGCTCTATAAATATTTCTTATTTACTTACTTCCATGATCATCTGCTGAATATATTCATGACTTCCCTCAACGGACTTCTTCAGTTGAGAATGTGCAATAGACGGAATAAACACAGTTCAGACAGGAAATCAGTCTGATTGAAGGAAGACGGATTGATGTCCCATCGGCGAGACGGGCTTCCTACTTGAGTGAGTGATCACAAACTTTTTTTTTAAGAAATCTCAACTCAAATCCTGTAACCAATGCTGAAGCTGTCACTTGAAAAAAACGTCAAGTTGACAGAAGTCGTTTAAAAAAACGGGGAATTCCTTTAAACTCGAGCTTTTTCAATCAGCATTCATATTAGCACCTGACGACACAGAGAGTTTGGCTCAACTCAAAGTCAAAGCTCTCCCTTCAGTGACAAGTATAATCCACTTAGGCACCGGCTCAGTGATCCTGCAGCCAATTATTGGCACTTTTAACACACACGCATCACAGTCAACTGTGTCCCCACTGTATTCTGCACAGGAAAGCCATCATCCAGGGAATTTAACTTCCCGGGCATGACATTTAATTTAAAAATGCCAGAGGTGAGTGATGAAGGATGAATGGGAGTCTACAGAGGCGGATGAAGAAATGCGCCAAAAGACGGTCTCTTTGAAAAACAAGCTGATGTTTATAAGGTCAAACCGATAAGACGGAATTCATGCGTAATTAAACCTTTAAGAGGATATTAACAGGGTTTTATGAAGGGGATCAAATCCTTAAACCAGGACTCAAAACTCCACTCAAGACATTCTCTATCCAGGTGGATGAAGAAGTGTGTTAAACATGTCTTTCACAGAGTATTGTGATGACATCGTGGTGAGCGTAGAAACCAACGCAGTAGATGATCCAACATTTACTGGAAAGCTTAAATTAAGCTTATGAATAAATATATTTCTTATTGTAATTTAAGGCGTTAAAATTGTAATGGTGACGAACATATTTTTTGTGTCCCTGAAACATTTGGTCTTTCTGGAATAATATCTCTAATTTTATATATATTTATATCTATATATATCTATATATAGATAGATAGATAGATATATCTATTTATATACATATAAAGATAAATATATATATATATACATACATATATAGATATGTGTAAATAATTTGAAAAAGAAACGAATAAAAGAAAAACTTATTTTAAATAGAAAGAATGTCGATGATACAATTTTCCATTATTAAATGGAAAAAAGCCCCAAACAATCAACATAATAATAAAGCATTTATTATAGCGTTTTTAATAAAAAAAAAAAAAAATAAAAAACATGCATTTAACACATTTTTTAAACATAGAGTTGGATATTCCAATTCCAATAATTAAAAAAGACATTGTTTCCAAATCAAAATGTTTTATATGGAAGTTTCTCTGAGTCAACCCCACTTTAAACCATTACAAAAAAAATAATTGAATATACTCATAATTAATAGTTTAATTTAAAAAATATATTTAAATGCTGGAAAATAATTAAATAAAAAATATTCCAAGTTTGAACATTTGAAATGTTTAATTCAATATTCTGATGGCGCTGATATTCTCCTCTGTGTCTCTTTATTGTTTATACCATTTATCAGCCTGTGTGTTGTATTTTAAACTGTACTATTGATCTATCTTGTCATTCCAGGATGATTTACTGTACGTAAAAGCAGCCCTCAAGCGACCCCCTAATATAGATAAAATGTTTCCACATCATAAAAAAAGATTTTGAATTATGAACAGCCGAATGGTTTCTCTTTCATCTTTCATCGATTAAAAAAAAAGAACACATTTGCTTTTGTAAAGGCTATTGAGGTTATCCTGGCAGCTTTTAGAGACCAGTCAATTGTTATGGACATATTCCAGTTGGATGAAGATCACAGCAAGAACTTCACAGCTTTTCTTCTTAGGAAGAACAGATTGGAATCAGATAAGCACCTGGAGGTAAATAAAAAAAAAAAGATCGATTGAGGGCTTTCACCAAAAATCCACTTTATCAGTGCAGTATTTCTGCAGAGGGAAACAGATATTAAAGCTTTACATCAGCAGATGTGTCCATGTGATGACACACGCATGTAAACCTCTGAGCTCCATGCAAATCCGAGGCTGCTTTCGAAAAGTGCTGACGTGGAATGTTGCTGTCAAGACTCGTTAATGCGAAGATATTCATCTCGGCTCATTCTGTTCATCCCTCAATTTAATTGCACAATTAGTCCTTTGAATGATTGGAGTTGGGATTCCTAATAAGCCTTCGCCGTCAGTCAGCCTCAATGCATGTCAAAAACTACACAAACAACAAACCTAGCGCTTGTTTTTTTTTTTCTTCTCTTCTCCCCCGTTTACAGTGGAGAAGAGTGAGAAAGCAAGGCATGCTGGTAGGTTGAAATAATGAGGGCTGAAGGCTGATACAGCAGGGGGGCACTGCACGAGAACACGAGCACCACATGCAACACATCTACGTACAACTTTAGTAGCATAAACACACACGTGTATCACTTCATCAGAATATTGAATTGTTCAATTTAACATTTCAAATGTTAAAACTTTGATTTTATTTTTTTTCATGCAATTTTTTCTTTTTTACATACATTTAATTTAATAATTTCTAAATTGAAAGGTTGAATTTGTCTTTATTGACTAATGGAATCACAATATGTCTATATTGTAATGTTGGGATATGTTGTTCAATTTAAAAATTCAAAAACATTTTCACAGATAGACTTTAAACACTATAATTCCAAAAATCCAAATATTATTTTACTAAATTCTATATTTCTAGCCTTTTAAATTCAACGTAAAAACGTTGGTATAATAGTGCGACCATGACCAGCTGAAAGTCTTTATCATGTTGCTCAGTACTTTTGTAGTGTTGTCTAAGATGACACGCCCATATAGAAGTATATCAGTATTATCAGAATATGCAATGGTTGAATTAAACATTAAGAATATTTGAATTGCAATATTTTTAAGCATTTGCTTTCTTCTAAATATTTCTAAATTAATTTCTAAATATTTAAATAAAAAGTATTTTGATTTAATTCTAGAAAATTTGATTATTTTCAAAATTTAGTTTAGTTTATTAAATCGTATTCGAATAATTATATCATATTTTCTTTTAAATTCAATATTTTTAAATTGGCAGACTTTTAAATTAAATCTAGACATAGTGGTATAAGAGGTATAATAGCTACCATTGTTATATGGAGCATATAAAAGGATAAAAAAAAAGTGAGAGTATCTGGATGTTCTGTTCTATGTTAGTCTTTGTATCCTTTGTCTTTGTTGTTTTTCTTTGACCTATGTTCTTTATCTTTAGACTTAGATTGTATCATCTTGTTCTTTCTCTTTATGTTCTTCTTCTTATTTTATTTTTTATGTATTATTTTTTATTGTTTATGAAAAATTGCTGGCTATTGGAAAAAAACAATTTCCCGAAGGAGACCTCCTGAGGGATCAATAAAGTTTTACCTTACCTTACCTTACCTTGAAAGGATAAAAATTAAATAAATTGAATTCAGAATTTTTTTTTTTTCAATAATTGGAATATGAAACGCTAAATGTTAAAAATATAAATATTTTGAAAAAAAATTCCAACATAAAATGCAATATTCGATAATGGTGTCTTAAAATGCGATATCGATATAAATGCGATATTTTTTTCTTTCACCTAAAAATGTACTGAAAGTCACCGTGCCCGCAAGACGTGTCGCCATAGCAACCCAGCCTAGCGAGCTGCGCCGCACAGTTCACAAACAGACGGAGACGTAAACAACAACGAGACATAGAAGTACAAATTGACAACATTAGAGAACGTGACACTGATTGGTCGAAGTGCGCCTTTAAGAAATACTACTTATACAATAATCGCAATATCGATATTATTTTTTCGATATATCATGCAGCCTTAGTTGAAACATTATAATGTTCAATTAACCCATTCAATATTTGGATGGCACTGATATACGAGAGATAAAAGAAGATAAAAGAAGAGAAAAACAAGAGGGGGGGAGGAGCTAGAAGATGAGGAGGAGGGCATGCAAACGTCCTCACTTACTCTCGCTGCTGGACGTCGGCCTCGGAGCAGGGGATGTAGAGCAGCTTCAGGACTCTGGCTGTTTGGGAAGATTGGTGTTGAAGCTCCGGGGAGCAGAGAGACTCCTCTGGTACTGAAGCTGTGATGGAGTCGCTGTTCAACATCCAGAGCTGTAGGAGGAGCAGAAGACGAGTGAAGACATGATCCTCCAGCATCGCAACGTGTTTACATTCAAACTTGGAGGCCGTTTGTTGCACTTTCCCTCAATGGAAGATGGATCTAGATGGTGCACCTCATGGTGCATAAGCATCAACGTGCTCTTAGAAGTAGATTTTATACTGATGGCAAAATAAATATTTTGAATAAATGCATGATCGATCCATTCATGAAATACGATATCATTACTAATTCATTCAGTTTGACCATCAGAAACATTTTCAAACAAATGTAAATCACAGAAGTGCATTAATAATTTAATTAGATATTTCTATATACATTTACTTTGAGAATAAATTGAAATAACTTATTTTAATTATCTGTTTTTATTATAATTTCATAATGCATCAAAACAACACAATAAACCTTAATAAATAAATATCCTGAGTTGTTTACAATAAACATAGAGTACAGTCAGCCGTATAAAAAACATGGATCTCATCACAATTACATCTGGACTTATATAATGAAAAACATATACCGTTTATAATTTTCTACTGTTTAATATACTTCTGTTTAATGTTGTATTTGTTGTGTCGTAATGCTGTACTACTATATAGTTAATTGTCACATTAAAATAGCTGTGTTTTATTGTGTTTATTGTTGCTTTTTCCATTTGTGTTTCTACTGGGAACTTTCTACTGTGTCAACTACAATTTCACCACTGTCTGATGGAAAGAAGAAATATAAGATCTTATGGTTTTCACACATGTGCTTCCAGTTTACTCATCACCTGTATAACAAAAATATATAAATAAATAAGTTGCAAATATTCATCCAACTTCAATTACTGATGAATGATCAACTCACTATTGAACATGTAGCAGAAGATAATGTGCCCTGAAATCTGACTATGAAAGAAACTTTTTTTTAAGTTAAGACGTTTCAACTGGAAAAAGTTCTTCAAAAGTACGACTTCAATTTAAACCTGCGCAAGCAGCCTGTAAAAGTATTCTGAATAAAGCATTTTAGTGCAAGTTTGTATTGAAACTAGGCAAAAACATAAAATAATTAAAAAGCAATAGTCAATCCACATGTTAAACTGAAATTGTTGACTTTTCAGATAGCACAAAAAAAACACACAGGGTTAGTCTTTATCTAGTAAGAAAATAAGAAAGTAAGTACGTAAGTAAGTAATATTTTTAGAGCACTTTTCTAGACCAGGGTCACAAAGCGCTTAAACAATCAAAACAATACCCAATAAAATATATTCCTAAAAGGTCAACGACGAGACAAACGACAAAAGCACAAATAAAAATGTCTTAAGATGTTTCTTGAAGGAGTCAGTAGATCATTAAACACAGAGAGAGCGGAAGATCGTTCCAAAGCTTAGGAGCAACAGTCTAGAAGGACCCAGAACAGAACCTTGAGGGACTCCACACAACAGATCCGCCGATTCAGACCTCATTTGATTGGCAGATACACTAAAACTGCGTTTATTGTGTGTGTTTTTTTAAACTTAATGTAAGTTTATAAGGTTTAGTAGTTGCTCTTTAGCGCCTCTGAACTTTCCCCAAACCTGCTGTGATTGCTGCTCCGTTTTAGTTTGAAATGAGAAAAGTTGTACGTCATGACTCAGCGCAGACGGATGCTGCCCCCTGTGTGGCTTCCTGTGCGCTGAGATGACACTACTGACAACTTTCTGGAGGAGTCTCTCAATTATCGCCGGGAAAGAGCCTAAAAATAGACCTGAGGCAGCTCTTTCTGGCTCCGACTATCAAGCGGAGGGGATCATACTCACGGTATACACTTCATCTGCACATTTTATTTGCCTCGCAGCACAACACGATGCCAGGGGGAGCATCGGTTGAAAAAAACAAAGTGTCTCAATACCTCATGTCGCTGCTTAAAATGACAAACTCGCTTTCTATTTGGCTCATTTATTCACAGAAGGGAAGATTTAACATGAACATTTTGAACTTGTCTCCACCCTCAAATAAAAAAACTAGTTATATTTAAAAAGTGTTTCTGATAAATTTATCTTAAGGGAGTGTCAGGAAAAAAAGAAATCCAGAAAAAGTGTATTAATATTCAACAGCACTGTACCGTTTTGATCCCCCCCATCTCCTAACATACATTTTTTAAGCTTTTTTTGTGAAAATACTTATCTTATTGGTTTATATTTCAATAAAATGTCTGTCAAATTAAATAATTTGATCTTCTTTTTTTTTACAATTAAGATGTAAATATTCACAACGTCACAACGTTTGTTTATTTTAGTGTTGCAATTAAGCTTCCAGCCAATAGATGATAGCAATCACTGGAAAAGGCACAATGACCGTGGATGAGAGGATACAATAGGCTTAGCAGTAGATTGATCCTCAACCATAAAAGAGAGCTCCCCTACTGCCCTCCCTCTCACCATGTTCCCTCCTGTGGTGTGACAATTATCGAATCGTTAACATAACAAAATGAGTGTCCATAGTTTTTGTTTTTTTAAGCCAATCGGCTCTTGGCTGGGCATTATAGGGCGAAAAGCCAAATGGCTCTTCTGGGGGACATCTTGTTTAAAGATGATGTAAATATTTTTGGCTTCGAGTTATACTTATTCAGCCAAAACGAGAGGAACATTCAGACGAGATCACTTCAATTCTTGTTATTATTGTGTTGAATTAGCTGATTATAGCTTCTGTAGTTTGCTTTGCATTAATGCAAAAGTTATATTTTTGCAACCCCAATGAGGAATTCCTTGTAGAATATGCTCAATAAAAAATGAACAATAAAGTACTCAACAATTATATAGTTATAATTATTCAAAAATATTGTTAAAATATATATTTTTGCTGTAGCTGAAGTCATTTACTATACAATAATAGTAAGAATATATTTTTAAGATCAGCAGCTACTGTAATAGATTCTTCTTCAGGGAGTTAATGAAAAGCTTATTCCTGAAAATTGAACACATAAGATATATACAGGATCCAGAGATAGACAAACATTTATTTTTAAACCCCACAGTTAAAGCAATCAGCTTAGACATGATTGTAAAGTATCCATCTGATTGAACGACCAGCCGTGACCTCCATCGTGCTTCTAGAAGAGGACTATTTTTACCCCAAATTTTTCACGAGTGTTTGTGCCAGCTCTCACCAGTAGGAAGGTTTTTCCGTCAGGAGTCTGGACCGTGAAATGGAAGGTGCTCAAAGAGTTGGACAGCTCCAGCAGCCTCACTGCGACGGTTCGCTCCAGGAACTCGGATCTGACAACAAGAGATGTCGCTCAATTAAAATAGACGGTTTCGATAAATAAATACATGAATACAATTCAAAGCATTTATCATAAATTAAAAAAACAAGTACTTTATTTGATACGTTAATGACCAGATAGAATATTCTACAACATTTGATTCAACTCTAAAACAAAATTCAAATACTTTAAATTTAATTTCACAAGAAGATTTAATATAAATTCTCATGTAATAATAAATTGTCATCCAAATATTCTTGTAAAAGAAGTAAATAATAGTATACAAGTACCATAAGAACATTTTACTTTTTATAATTCATTCATTTGTTAACACATTCAATTAATTATTGGTTAAGTTTTGTTTTATTAAATAATCAAATTAAATAATTTCTAAATTGAAAAGTTGAATTTTTTTTTTTCCACAATAGTTAAAAAAAGGAAGGAAGGAAATATTTGAAAATAAAAATCTCTTCACATATAGTTTTATATTCTTATTCAAATAATTCAAAAATAAGATTTCGACTTTCAATATCTTTTTAATACGTCGATTTTTAAATTCAATATAAAAATGTTTGTATAAAGGTGACACCGAACTTCATCGAACTTTCAGCCAATCATGTGACACACAGACAATCACATGACAAGGTAGAAGCGCTTTTAAAGGCTACGAATAAAAAAATATTTAATTTTGAGAATGTATTCATGAATTATTGGAATAAAAATATCAAACTATTTATAAATAAATTCATTGACTTAGAAATTATTATTTTATTTTATTTATTTTAAAAGAGTAAATTCAACCTTTCAATATACAAATGGTTGAATTCAATAAAAGTCCTAGTTTCAATCATTCAATATTCTTATATATTGCAGTAAGAATCCTTTCAAACTACAGTTTTATACTCAAATCAAATCATGTGATCAAAGCTGTGTTTCGCTGTTGATGTTCAGTCGTAGCCGAGAGTGAACAACATCCACTCGTGATGACTAAACCAGAACGGCTTCATCTTCTCTACATCCACTCGTACATTTTCATCCGTAAAACGCTCCCTTGTGTCACTAATAAGTTGACTCATTCAAAACCTGCCTGATAATCGAATCGTCTGCTTTGGGGTCTCCCACCGCGGGCTCCACTATAACCTGCGTGAAGTACAGCCTGAGTGTTCCTGGAAGACAAACAAAGAGAAAACGCTCAGCAAAAGCTTTTTCACTTCCAGTAGTTTATTTCTTCTGTTGCTCAGTTTGAGGAATGGACCACAAATAACTCGGAAATCTTCTTGATGTATGTGTTGGTTTGTACCTGGAGCCACTGCCTCTCCCAGGACTGCAGAGCAGCTTTTGCAGGAGATGGATGCCAGACGTCTGCAGGGTTTCTGCTCAAACATATCCCCACAACACACACACAAATCAGTTTTTTGAGACAAAAATCAACTGCTCTTTAAAACCACAAAAGTACAAAATGGGTAAAATAAACAGATGGTATTTGTTCCTCTGTGTTTTGTTTTGCTTACCCTTCATCATAAAACAACACAAATCGAGCCAAGAGCGAGAAAACGATATAAACTGTGAAACAGAACCATCCCTCACTCGTATATATTCCATAGACATGATCTGTGAGAAAATTAGCTAAATAACAGATAAATGTTATTGCCGTCATCATTTTTAAAGAGGCTTATTTTTTTTGTTTTTGTCCTGGTAAACCTCATCTACAGTTGACAATTGAATTTCAACATTCACTCATTGAAACAAAATGGTGTTTACATTTTTTAAATAATTAACACGTTGTATTAAAATGAAAAAAAAACACATTTGAGAAGATGTTAGTCTGACAAAATTATGATTTTGAAGTAGTAATTTATTTTTTTAATCCTTGCAAAAGCTTCCTAATTGTATATTTTCATGTCCGTAAATAACAAATATATTCCTGAAGTTTTATTATCACACATTTACCTAACTCTTAATGACCTCCCTGGCTTCCAGAAATACTTATGCAGTGGTGAAGGTCGTTCACCTTGACCCAAAGACAACACAAGGGATAACAAATTTAAGACAAATCCAGTCTTAATCCAGAAAAATATTACTAATGTGTTTCTATTCATTGAACTGATTTCAGATGTTGGCAAAGTGCAGCCTGGGACCATTTGTGGCTCTTTGACAATGTTTAAGTGGCCCTCATAGAGTAAAACTACAATACGGATCAGGTCGACATGTTTCTAAAGCCAATATGGTTTAGAATTAGTGAATACAATTTATTTTCCAGTTAAAACTTTATGTTTTTTGTTTTTGAAACCTTTCAATAGGCAGTAATTGGCACAAAATCAATTTTACATATGTTGTCTCTTTTTTTAACTAAGGAATGAATTGCTTATTAGAGATACATTATAATTATTTAATTAAAGGTATATCAAATTTAAAAGTATAATTTAAATGATCATAATACCAATAGTTGCAGTTCCAGATATCAGCCGATGTTGGGGATATTGTTCCAAACTATACTACTTAGATTGTACGTATACTGTAATAGTGTATCATTTTTATGTTTTTTTTAAAAATAATTTATTAATTATAATTATTATAAGTGGTGTCGTTTGGAAACTATCTGGCAATCCAATATGCAGTAGAATACCAAGGCAACGATACAATATATATTGCGATAAATTGCAATACTTTAGGAACAAGTATATATTTGTAGTATTGTCGAGAACTTGACTCTGGTTTTGGAGAATTTACAGACCACATGACTTTTGACGAAATCGTAACTGCTTTCATTTGTTTTAAAACGAAATTTTTCCAAACATCATCTTAAACGGTATCCTCTCATCCTCAGTCAACGCAATGATCATATTGTTCTTTTAGCTGCGGAGGACTTCACAGAAGTTTATTTACAACCAAAAAATGAACATCATTCGTTCTCATTTCTTCTGGGAAACTCGCAGCTCCACAACATTTGTTTATTTTAGTGTTGCAATTAAAATTCCAGCTACTAGACGACAGCACTGGTAAAGGAACAATGACTGTGGATGAGAGGATACAATCGGCTTACCAGGAGATTGAGCCTCAACCAAGGAAGAGAGCTCTCCCACTGCCCTCTCACCATGTTCCCTTCTGTGGTGTGACAATTATCGCATCGTTTACATAACAAAATGAGTGTCCAATTGTTTTTCCAATCGGCTCTTGGCTGGGCATTATAGGGCGAAAAGCCAAAAACTCTTCTCTGGGACTTTAAGATGTTAAAGATGATGTAAATATTTTGGCTTTGAGTTCTACTAATTCGGCAAAAAAAGAGAGGAAGGATCATAATGTTCCTTTAGCTGCGGAGGACTTACTGGCTCCACAGAAGTTTATTTACAACCAAAAATTGAACATCATTCATTTTCATTTCTTCTGGGAAACTCGCAGCTGCAAAAACCACTGTTAAATAATAATAATAATAATTTATCACAAATAAACATCTTATCTTGAATACCACTTCAAGCAAGTTTTCCTTAACTCTCATTTGAATGAACAAACCTTTGGATCTTGACTGTCCGCCGATCCTGCAGGACTAACTTCCTGCACCAGAGTCTGGTCACAGCTGCCGTCACTCGGTAAGAGGACGAACGTGTCGCCCGTTAAGCAATCTTCCGGTCTGGGCAACAACTTTTTGGCAAAGGGGTCTGCATGACAACACCAGTCGTCTACGAGGGCGTTCCAGTTCCCATTGGGAAGAGGGAGAACACGCTTGAAAGATCTGAGGAGAAATCATTGAAACAGATGGATTTCATTTTATGACTTCTTCGATAAACAGGCTTTAATTTGCTAGGACATATTACTAGAACACAATATTGACAGACATTTAAAAATGATTTACCAAACCTATTTTAATATGAACACAAATATTGACAGAGCCGGGGGAAGGCATGTGATCCAACGGCGCAGAGAGGAAATTACCGAGCAAATACCCTCGAACAATATTATCCTCATTTTAAAAATATTTATTCTTTCAAGGTGTTTTTTTGTTGTTATAACTACTGATAGTGGCAATAAAAAGCTACACAACTTTTTTTCCCTCATCCCCCTGAAGCTCTTTATTATCATATATTTTATAACTTTATTATTATCCTGCAGGCCACAAAGGTTTTGTAATGGGTTTTATTGTAGTGTAAATCACTATCATTAGTAGTACATAAATAAAGCTCCGCATTATTATTATAGTTTGGGCTGAGGTCAGCAGCAAAATCATTTCCTGCTGAGCAACCATTCAGTTCCTCCTCTTTATGTTGAGGTGCAAATTATAATTAGACAAAAGGTCGTTAAAATTAGATTTTGTGCTTCCCAGTCCCAGATGCCTCCAATTTCCTTTGTAGGAAGTGGAAAAGAAGTCAACTTTTAGTGGGTCAATGCTGAGAAACACAGCCTGAGGACAATAGTCTGGGGAAATGCAGCTGTTGCAATTTTCGGCCGTCTGATTGCTGACCGGAGAAAACTACACACCGTCGGCGATAAGAACAATAGCCGCGCTCAGCTGCTGCAACGCTAGGTCACGAATATAATGGCAGACTTAAAAAAAAAAAAAAATTGCTAGCCAAACCTTTATGTCACGATAAACTATATAAATCCAAACAAAGGCTGACAACTGACGACTGAGGTCCGGCTCCATCCATCATTATTATTTTCCTCTCGCAGATTCATCTTCCTGTTGTCAATAAAGTAACCACACGGCGTCGACTCACCTGTCCTCCGTCAGCCTGGTCAAGCAGTTTTGGCAGTGGAAGCAATAAGTCTCTTTGGCCCGGAGCATCTGCATCACACTCTCCGACGCCTCTGTGGAGGGCCAAAGGCAAAAAAAGAAAAAAAGAGGAAAAAAAGCATGAGCCTCTCACATTGTATTAGAGGGAATCGATAGAACACAGAGAAGGTCACTTAGCTGAGAGGCAAGAAATCAATCTGACAAAGTTGATTTTTCAATAGTTGTCGGAGGTTGTTGCTTCAATTTTTGAACATTAAGTAGAAAGAACATTGTCAATGGATGATAAAAATATGGAATTCAGGTCTAGTAGTAGAATGTGCCCTCAAAAGAATAGAAAAAACGAAAATACGTGTTTAAACGACAGGCTTTAATATATGCTCTAATAAATAAATACATTAAAATTCAGTTGAAGCATTAAGCATGATGCTTATTGGTGAATTAAAACTAGGACTATGTAATGGCAGGAACCTAGCAATACGATACGTATCACGGTACACAGGATATATTGTAAGTAAGTAAGTAAGTAATATTTATTTATATAGCGCTTTTCGAGACCAGGGTCACAAAGCGCTTTAACAATCAAAACAATACTCAAAACAGTACATACTTCAAAGATCAAGACAACACCGAGAACAACACAGGAGTTCGAGAAATTCAAGGAAAAGCCTGAACAAATAGAAACGTCTTAAGATGTTTCTTAAAGGAGTCAGTAGACTCCATCAAGCGCAAAGAGAGAGGAAGATTGTTCCAAAGCTTAGGAGCAACAGCCTGAAAAGATTTCTCTCCTCTGGTCCTGAGCCGTGTGCGTGGAACCATAAGTAGATTCTGATCCACAGACCTCAGAGACCGAGCTGGGGTGTAAGGCTGGATCAGATCAGTGATGTAAGGAGGAGCCTGACCATGAATAGCTCTGAAAGTAAGAACCAGAATTTTAAAGTTGATCCTGAAAGAAACTGGAAGCCAGTGAAGATACTATAAAGCAAGAATATATTTGTAATATTGTCGAGTACTTGACTCTGGTGTTGCAGAATTTACAGACCACATGACTCTTGACGAAGTCGTAACTGCTTTAATTTATTTTGAAACCAGAAATTGTCCATCAGCTTTCAAAACTGCTGGAGTCGACTGTATCCTCTCGTCCTCAGTCGTCACAGGGGATTTTTATTTTATTTTAGCTGCGGAGGACGGAATGACTGCTGCTATCTAGCGGCCAGAAACCGTGACAGGGTCGTAACTGATTTAATTTGTTTCGAAACCAAAATGATGTCCAAAGATCAGCTCTAAACACTGTTGGAGTCGACTGTATCCCCTCGTCCTCAGTCATTGCCGAAATCTCGCGTGATTTCATTGTTCCTTTAGTGAGGGCAGGCATAATGACTGGATGGTAAAATTGCAACACAAATATGGACAAACGTTGTTAATATTTGCACGTAAACTGTAAATTTGGAAAAAAAAGGGATTTTAATTTTTTTTATTTTACACGTACAACCGTAAAATAACTATGATAAGAAAATGATTTGAAAGTGTGAAAAACAGATCTAGTAATGTTGAATTTCGATACAGCATCATGAAAAAAACAACAACAATATATCGGTGTAGCCTTAATTTGTCACACCTCTAATTACATCATCAAATTACTTTGACCTTAAGGGGAAATACTATCATCATCATCATCATCATCATCGAACTTTCATGATAAAAAAATCAGTTCTTCCTGAAGAAACATCCACATACATTTCATTAATAGATTTCCCACTTCTGCTGATTTGCTAATATTTTTTTTCCATGCATTTCCAAGATACACTGATAAGATTCAACTGCACTATTTTACATCAAAACATAAAAATATATATATGCAGTATCTTTCATTGCATTACCCGTTTGAACTAGCAGAACACAAGATATCAACCTTTCACTCTCAGAAATAGAAATTGTGACGTGTGGTAATAAAAACACAAACGATATTTCACACAGGCAATATTTATTTGTATTCATATAAAAAAAAGATTATTTAATTTATTATTATCAAGATTATTTCTTTATCATATTCACTACGGTTTTACTATACATACACATGTGCATTGACAACTTTACTTTGTTGTGTTATTATATGATTCAACGCATCTTTTAAAATAAATGAACTTTTGAGACAATTAGAAATAAATGTTATTATTGTTTGTTACGGAGGCTGGTCCTCGGCCTGACTCGCCTGGATAAGAACTTTGAGGAGGAACATTCCGAAGGAGACCTCCTGAGGGATCAATAAAGTTTTACCTTACCTTACCTTAAAGGCGACCGGATGATATTATATTGATGTAAACAAACCTGTATCTAAGGCGATGCGGACATTATTCACTCGGATGGATTGCCAGGGCTGACATACCTTTGTCGTCGCTGCACTGAGTGCTTATGCGAAGTCTGAAATGCAGCTCCTCGCCACTGGAGTCTCCGGCAGGTGTGGGGACGCAAGACCCCTCCTGGAAGCAGACACCAGGTGGAAGGGAGGCGGTGACATCACCTTTGGGGGTCTGGACGACGAGAGACGAGTCGCCACCTTTCACGGCAACATCAGCAGGACTCACAGCGACCCCTTTGCTGTTGATGAAGAAGAATTGGTCAGTACTAAAATTATACATATTCTTCTTTTCCCCCAAAATTATTTAGAAATAGACAATCATTTGAAAGTGTTTTAACCTCAAAACAATATTACTGACACTCCCGCCACAAACTTGAGAAACGTTCCTAACTGGAGAATTAATCAGACAGGGTCTCTTTCAGAACAGGAACAGTGATTAATGACTCGGCCATTCAGCAAAACTAAATCGGACCCTCTGAGTTTCAGAGATATCCCTTAAAACTGAATGGTTATCGTCAGTCCCAGGCGGATCGGAGCCCCCCCTTTACATTGCCTCTTGGATTAACAAATTGTCTCGCGTGAACAATGGGATGTTGTCACACAAAAGGATGGTTTCAGGTCTTGATAATAGATTTAACCTCGTGTTATTATCACGCTTTATTTCACGAGGCCTGGTCGATTATTCTAAATGATCTTACAGCCACCTAGTGGTCAACTTGATGTGCGTCTGTGAATGAGTCTTCAGTCTTCAGTCAATATAATAATCCCAACAAATATTACAAATATTAGGAAGACAAGAAAACAAATTATATATATATACACACATCTACGACTATATACTGTACATATATAATATACATATACATATACAATTTTTTAAACAATTTCCCAAAGGAGATCTCCTTAGGGATCAATAAAGTTCTACCCAACCTATATACTGTACATACAATACACTATTTATCACTATTTAAATCGTAGATTCTAACTGGAGGCAACTATGAATGAATACATGTGGACTAATGTACTCGACTAACACATTTGAAATAACATATGGTATAGTATAGTTTCTTCTTGATAAATTCCAAAGGTATTAGGTAAGGTACCTTACTTGGTTTTCACTTCACATGTGTGTCTTCTCCTGGTTACTTTGTGGAATTTCTTCCGCTATTTAATATTTAATGGATATAATAGAGTTGGGGCCCTGAGTTGTGTTGTGCAAAGGTCAGGTTGAAACACAACAGGACAACTGTTTTATATATATATACAGTATATATATATATATATTAAACTTACACACGCACACTTTTTCTCGACAAAACTGTATCAAATATTCAACAGAAGTCATTACGTCCGCAGCTAAAGCTACAATGAAGTCCCGGCAAGAACTGAGGACAAGAGGATACAGTAGACTCCAGCAGCTTGTAGTCCAAGCTTATGTTTTAACACATTTTCGGGTTCACAACAAATGAAAACAGTTACATCTTCGTCAAGAGTCATGTGGTCTGTAAATTCTGCAACACCAGAGTCAAGCACTTGACAATACTACAAATAAATCCTTGTTACTACAGTAAGTAAGTAAGTAAGTAATATTTATTTATATAGCGCTTTTCCAGACCAGGGTCACAAAGCGCTTAAACAAACAAAGCAATACTCAAAAAAAGTATATACACTTTAAAGATCAAGATAATACTGAGAACAACACAGGAGTTCCAGAAAATCAAGGAAAAGCCTGAACAAATAGAAACGTCTTAAGATGTTTCTTAAAGGAGTCAGTAGATCATCAAACACAAAGGCAGAGGAAGATCGTTCCAAAGCTTAGGAGCAACAGCCTGAAAAGATTTCTCTCCTCTGGTCCTGAACCGTGTTCAGGAACCATCAGTAGATTCTGATCCACAGACCTCAGAGCCCGAGCTGGGGTGTAAGGCTGGATCAGATCAGTGATGTAAGGAGGAGCCTGACCATGAATAGATCTGAAAGTAAGAACCAGAATTTTAAAGTTGAACCTGAGAGAAACTGGAAGCCAGTGAAGAGTTTTAAGGATCGGAGAAATGCGAGTTCTTCTACTTGAGCAGGTTAGAATTCTCGCTGCAGAGTTCTGAATCAACTGCAGGCGAGACAGATCCTTCTTGTTAATTCATGAAAACAAACTGTTACAATAGTCCAGACAAGAAGAAACAAACGCATGGATTACAAGCTCCAGATCATGTTCCGACAACATTTTCCTAAGTTTAGAGATTTTTCTCAGTTGAAGGAAAGAGTTTCTGGTCAGTTTTCTGCAGTTTCGAACAAGAGACACGTCTTTATCAAATACAACACCCAGGTTTCTCAGGCTCAGTTTGACAGACTGACCTAAGTCACCCAAGTACTGACTCAACCCTGGAATCTTATCATCAGGAGCAATCACCAGTGTTTCAGTTTTGTCCACATTTAGCTGTAGAGTGTTTTCACTCAGCCATTGCTTGATTTCTAGCAAACAATTGACTAAGCTGTTCAGCCTCTGGGGCTCAGTTGGATCAAAAGAGCAGTAGAGCTGGATGTCATCAGCAAAAATGTGATAAGAAACATCTGGAAATCTCTGAATGATTTTACCGAGGGGAATCAAGTACAGCAAAAACAATAAAGGACCCAGAACAGAACCTTGAGGGACTCCACACAACAGATCTGCCGATTCAGACCTCATTTGATTGGCAGATACACTAAAACTGCGCCCACAAAGGTATGATGAGAACCATTCTAACACAGACCCAGACAGTCCCACTTCATCCCTCAGTCTTCTCAGCAGGATCTGGTGATCAACTGTGTCAAAGGCTGAGGACAGATCCAAAAGAACCAGATCTCTGATCCAGGAACAAAGACAGCTGCTCAGACACCACCTTCTCCAAGATCTTGGACAAGAAAGGGAGCTTAGAAATAGGCCTGAAATTACTGAGGTCAGTCGGGTCTAAGCCTGGTTTTTTGAGCAGAGGCTCCACAATGGCATGTTTAAATGCATTGGGAAAAACCCCTGTGGAAAGGGAGAGGTTCACCATATTGGTAACCCAGGGGGCAATTACATCAAATACTTTGATAAAAAGCCTACAAGGAAGGACGTCATCTGAGCAAGAGGAGGGTTTCATCTTGTTCACTAGTGCCGAAATATCACCCAAAGATACAGCAGTGAAGGAGGACCAAGAGGAGGAGAGGGGCTCAGAGACAGTAGGGGTTCCAAACAAAGGGGGAGATCAATTTAATTTTGTCAATGAAAAATCTCAACAATGCATTGCTGTCAGCTTCACAGAAGACAGGCGTGATTTGAGGAGACACGAGAGAATTAATCGTGTCAAACAAAACTTTGGGGTTTTTCCTATTTGCTGCTACCAGTTTTCTGATGTAATCAGATCTAGCAGTTTCTACCATCTCATTGTAAGAAGTCATCAGATCCCTGAGGTGAAGTCTATGCACCTCAAGTTTAGTGGACTTCCAGAGATGACGTCTCTTCAGACTCAGGAGATCTTCATTTGTCCAAGGGCACCTTTTTTTCTGAATTTTCAAGTTCGATTTAACAGGTGCCACTTGATCCAGTATTTCAACACAATGACCAGTGAAACAGTGAATCAAACTGTCCACGTCTGGGCAGTCATCAAAGGAAAGACGGTCAAACATAGCAGAAAAACTGTCTGCAGTATCGGCTGAGATGACACGTCTCTGACACCTAACTTTCAAAGGCTTAGGTTCAGGGATGAAGTCCAGGTTGAACAAGACAAGAGAATGATCACTCAGATGGACATCATGTACGGATACATTAGAGATGTTCAGGCCAAGAGTAAAAACTAAGTCTAAAATGTGGCCTTTTTGATGAGTGGGTTCAGAAACATGTTGCTCAAAATTAAAGGCTTCTGTTAAAGTTAAAAGTTCTTTAGCAGAACAAGATGTGACGTCATCAACATGAAGATTAAAGTCTCCAAGAATAAGAACAGATTCCATCCGAATAATGGAAGATAAGAAGTCACTAAAGTCTTTCAAGAACATCGCTGCAGGACCAGGCGGACGGTAGATTGACACACAATAGAAAGTTCTTGTAGAACCAACCAAGATCATCTGAGACTCAAAAGAAGTGAATTCCTGTGTCTGAATCACTTTGCAAGAACAACTCTCCCTAAAAACAGTAGCAAGACCTCCTCCACGACCAGAGAGGCGAGGCTTCCCCAGGACAGCGCTCCCTACTGGACAGAGTTCGTTCAGATGAATAAACTCTTCCTCTCTCTGCCAAGTCTCAGAAAGACATAATAAATCCAAATTAACTCTTGTGAAAAGATCATTAAGAATAAAGGATTTATTAGTAATGGAGCGAACATTAAGAAGTCCCACATTCAGCACCGATGACATGATTGAGTAGCTCAACATATTGTATATTGCCCCTGTATCGTATTGTCAGATTCTTGCCAAAAGACACCCCTAATATATAATATATATATATATATATATATATATATATACACACATACATGTTCAACTATAGAGATGTACACTACAATAAAACCCATTCATATAAATAAAGTTTTAAAATGTATAATAAAAAAAGGAAAATAAAGGATTGTTTCTTCTTTTTTTGTGATGATTCAAGTCCAACAAAAGAGAGACATTGATAATTTGTTACATGTTTATTTTCCCAACAAAGCTCCAGAGAAACACGTTTTATTTCTGAGGTATTTCTAAAGCTACATTAGCATTGGTTAGCACATCTTAAATCACACAGTTTATTGAAGCAGACAGTGCATTAAAACTGCTTCAGTTCTCAAAAACACACTCATATTTACCCGACGATAAGAAGACCACTTTCAAGTCTCGTCCTGAGCTCAATGAAAACTCCAACTCCATGTGTTCTTCCATGAGTTCTTCTCTGTTTCCACGATTCCTCCATTGATCTCCAGCAAAGGAGCTCTTAACGACTATTCGCGAGTGACAACAAATACACCGATTCCTGACGTAAAATAAATATATAAACGTGTATTTATGAGTGTAACAAAAGCAATAATGTGTTTTTAAAGTCCACTCGTGTTTGCGACGTGATGCTCCCACGGCTGCTGTTGAGTTCCCGGTTAAATGTGCTCATCCGGTAAACTATCACAATAAAAGAAAAATATAGCGTTTTTATCTCGTTTTGCAACAACATATTTATATTTATATTTTTAATAAGGAAAAGAGAATAATTATATTATAAGGAATTACATGTGGATTTTTCTCACTGGGACTAATACATATACATAATATATTAATATAATTAAATAAATATTAAGTAATTAATTACTTATTGCGTTGTGTTTAATATCTAAATATGAATATTATAAATATATTTAATATATAGCTGCGTTGATGTTTCGCGTTAAGTTAGCCACGTTACAGTTTTATTTTACACGATTAATGCTTCCGCTCTGCACACGTGTGACCATGACTAGCTTGACGCACGGAGGAGGCGGAAGCTGTGCATGCGGAAGCTCTGTTGGTTGGATGGTTGGACGAGAAGCTAAACCGCAGCGGAAGAAGCTGTCAATGGTGCCGTGTTTCTGTCGAAGGAAGCTTCTGAAAAACCGCCACGACACCTTCTTTTTTATCCAGGCAGAATATCGGCGGAGGAAAGAGACCATGTAGAGTCTAACGGGATTCGCTGTGAGAGTCTGAGCAGCTTGTCAACAGAGCCGGGGCCTCTTTTCTTCTTCTTCTTCTTCTTCTATTTCTTCTTCTCCTCCCTCTGTGACCTCCTTGATCTTCTCGAACCCGCTCAGAACCAGACTGTCAGTCGCCAGGACTCGTGGATCAGGGATCATGATCGAATGACAGCCGCCCTCCGTAGTTTCACATAACGGTAATTTTTGTTGTATATTTTTCAATCCAACTCGAGGCCCTGACTCCTGTCAGGTTTTGTTTGTTGACAACACACCTGGCGGGAGGAGACGAACGAGATCATCACTTCCCATGTGTGTTTACTGACTTTCAACCACGGAATTTGGATGCAGAATTGTTAACAAAATATCCTGAGGTTTCTGTCAAACGAGAAACAAGTCCATCAATGAATTGCTTTTGTTGACATGTCTTTCCAAACACTTGTTATTATTTTACTAAAATTCTTATATATAGTAATAATATAGGTTTATTACTTAAACAATTTAGTTTATATCTGAAATAGACACACCTTTGAAAGAGAAACTGCTTCTTATCTCTGTTTGTTTTTGTAGCAACAGAAAGAAAAACATTTCAAATTAAGCAAACAAGATAAATTATTAATAACGTATTTTTTTAATATTAAATTGTGGATTTAACTGTTAGATTTCTAAATAATCTGCATATTCAACGTATATACGTTATAAGGTAAAGTGTATGTTTTTAAACAGTGGTCAATATCTGCGGCATGTGTTACATGATCTACCAATTACTTCCGTTTATCGTCTAAATTTTGTGGCAAGTGGTTAAAGAACAAAGATTATCTCATCGGTTATTATCATGCAATAGCTTTTATTTATAGGTTGGATTGAACGGATGAAAATGGCCAAAATTTAAACAAAATCCATAAAACAAAAAAAACAAACCCATAAATCACCTGTCGAAGATGTTCAGTAACAAAACAGCATCTGGTTCTGTGACAATTTTGTGAAGGACAAATATTTTGCAACTCTGTTTGTTAACTAACCAATATTTGACTTAATTCTAGAATATTTTCTAAAGAAAAGTAACGTGATCTTGTTTATTGATGTTCAGAAACAATGTAATAGCTGTTGTTTTTTTTACCTCTTTACAGCACTTTTTGACACATGAGTAATGTTTTATGAGATAAAACAGATTGCATGTAGGTGTGACAGTGAGTCACTCTTTGTTTCCATGGTGTTGTCTCTTCAGGTGGGATGCACGTGCGTGCGGCAGGAGTTAGGCATTAGCGTCGCACTAACCAAGGAGAATGAATGCAGAGGAAGTGGAGCTGCTCGGTGACTCCAAGTACAGGAACTATGTGGCCGCCGTCGACAAAGCCCTCAAGAACTTTGAGTACTCCAGCGAGTGGGCCGATCTCATCTCTGCTCTGGGGAAGCTCAACAAGGTAAAAACGTCACTCATTAACTCTTTGTGTCGGCACGAATGTCGCAAGTAAAAAATGTCGTGCATAGTTTGTGTTTGAAAAATGTAGCCTGTCGATAACTTTATTGTTAGTAACTGTATCCAGTAACTGGTATTTGCTTCTAAGTACCTTATTTTAATAAATGTTTAACCATAGTAAGAGTATTTCTTTCATGAACTTTAGCTTTAAGCTGCAATTTTTAAAAATACTTTTACAAGTTGTTGTGTTTACAAGTTACAACTTGCAAGTTTAATTAAAAAAAAAAAAATGTAATTACTAAATATCCTGTTTTTGAACCATTGTTGGTGAATCAACAAATCACAGAATAAGAAAAAAAGTGAGTTATCCAAATAAAAACAAAATTTTCCATGCGATATTTTTCAATTAAAAGAGTTTCCTCAGTTAATCTTTTTAAAACTAAGCATTTACATGAAGTTTAAAATACAAACTTAAAACTCACCTGTTCCGTATCGCAACCTCTCTTTATTATTTGACATTATTGCCGTATTTTATTGTGTAGATTTAATGCTATGGCTTTTTATTGTTTGATTTTTATCCTATTATTCAGAATCAGAATCAGAAATCCTTTATTTGTCCCGCGAGGGGAAATTCAGTTTAAACAACAGCAAGCGCAATACCTCAAATAAAAAAAATAAGACACCCAGAAATAGAATAATAAAATGAAAAGAAAGATCTAAATAGAATAGAATAAAAATCTGCCCTATATTATATATACACTATCATATATACAAAAATAACAAGAAGAAAATAACAAGAAGAAAAGGTGCTGTTAAATATTTATCTTGCTGAGTTCTTATTGTGGAGTCTGATGGCAGCAGGGAGGAAGGACCTGCGGTACCTCTCCCTCACACACCTGGGATGAAGCATCCTATCACTGATGGACGTTATTGTTCATTATGTACCTGTAAATAATAATAATGTGATTTAAAGAGTAAGCTTAAAAACTCCCATCATCGCTTTATAGATATCAAGGAAAATTTTGAAATCACATAATACTATAAAACTGTGTTATAAAATGGATAAACCACAAAAAAAAATAAGTTGTGTTTACAATACCAGCAAAAAAAAATTGGATTCTAATAAAACCCCCAAAACTAAAGTAAAAGAGAAGAATGAAGAGAGTTCATGAGGTGAAGTGACTTTAAGAGTTTTGAAAGGCGCTTTTAAAAATGATGTTATTCAATTTTCAACAACAAAAATCATCTGAGTGTGTTCTTATCTGAGAGCTTGTAAAAAGTTTCTTTATTAAGTAGCATCTTCGCAAACATCTATAATTAAGAAACAGCATTTTATATTTATTCACATGTATTTTCCCAACTATATTTTAGATGCATGACCAGTCTCTGTCCCACACATGTCCCAGGTTCTGCAGAACAATTCTAAATACCACGTGGTTCCTAAGAAGCTGACAATAGGGAAGCGTCTGGCTCAGTGTCTTCACCCTGCGTTACCGAGCGGAGTCCACCGCAAGGCCTTGGAGACCTATGAGATCATCTTCAAGATCATCGGGTCCAAGAGATTGGCCAAAGACCTTTTTCTTTACAGGTAAGAACGTTGTATAAAAGCAGCAGAATATGTTCTCACTTCTTTTATATTCTTATAACATTCTGAACGTTGTGTGTTGGCTGCAGTGCCGGGCTCTTCCCTTTGCTCTCCAATGCTGCTATGTCCGTGAAGCCGGTGCTTCTGGGCCTCTATGAGACCTACTACCTGCCTCTAGGGAAGACACTGAAGCCAGGCCTGCAGGGACTTCTCACCGGAGTGCTGCCGGGTCTGGAGGAGGGGTCCGAGTACTATGACAGGTAAATGAGTGAATTTATAACGGGGTCGACAATCTTTAATTGGTGTTGGGAGCCTCCCAGGACCGTTGCCTGCCAACTCAAAAAACACGTTAATCAATACTGTGATTTAAACAGCCGTGTTACTTGTTAGTTTACATGTTGTCACTCAGTTCAATTATTTCACTTGGCATGAGAAAAGTTGACGGTTCGAGAACCGCATTGGCTGTTTTTTATTCTTTAAAAAATACTATTGATATACATTAACGATGGATAAAAATAAATGTATGCTTTTGGTCTTTTAAGATAAATGAACAATCAAATGCATGTTCTTTGCTCTGCTTGACATCTATGATGCATTCAATGACAATGGGATTGCTGTGGTGCGTTCAAGAGCATATGATATTTTAAAACTAAACACTTAAGACAGAGATCCTAATTTTTTTTGAGGTTTATATTGTTTGATTAGTTCACTTTGTTATACCTTTTATCTTAAGTTATTTAATTTATTTAACACTTTAATTGTTGTGTTATTTTCCTTTAAAGGCTGTTGTGTTTTTTAAATTGTTTTTTTTTTCATTTGTATTGACAAAATATAAAAATATATAAAAATCAAGTTTTGTTTAAAAGTCAGTGGAAGAAGCAACTAGAAACTAATTATACTCAACAACTCGTTTGAAAAGTCAAATCTATATGATTTTAATGGTTTATATTTATTCAAATTATTAACTTTTCTTTTTTAAATACCTGTATGTCTTTTAAAAAACAGGAGCCACGTCAAAGGTGTAAAGGGACTGTGAGTTGCAGACCATTGAATTATAATCATAGTTAATTCAAATATATGAACAGCCACTAGAGGGTGCAACACTCACAGGTTAACTCAACTCAACTCAACACTTAATTTCTTTCAAGGACAAATAGCCTTTGGTGATGTAGCTTTGTTCACGGAAATAATTTCCTCACTGATAGTTACAGTTTTCGTTGGTTACATGCGTGAGAAATTGTAACAGCTTAAGCTTAACACAACATTTGTTTTCATTTAGTAATATTTTCATCACTTTGGGCGTACTGTAAAGGCTCCAACAGCTCCAATACAAGAATACTAGGGGTTAAATCAAATTTATTTCTGGAATTAGCTTTTATTTTTGGCTTTAATATCACAATTTATTTTTACAATTGTTCTGTTATAGTTTATATTACAATAAAACCAAAGTTATTTAATTACTAATTGCAAAAAAATACTAACTTATACATGAATACTATATATCCTGTATATTTTTATTATAATCAATATTCACAGCCTTTGTTAAATTTTGTGTTTCAATTAAACCTCTGGCCTCTAGATGGCAGCAGTCATTACATCCTCCGCAGTCGGAGGAAATATGAAATCCGGAGGGCCTGGGGACGAGAGGATACAGTCGGCTGTAGCAGCTTTTAAAGCTGATGTTTGGACACAATTTAGTTCCAAAACAAATGAAAGCAGTTACGACTTCATCAAGAGTCATGTGGTCTGTAAATACTGCAACACCAGAGTCAAGTACTTAAAAAAAAACTACAAATATATCCTACAGTATTGCAATATATCCTATCTTTTCCCTTGTACCGTGATACCGTATCATATCGACAGATTCTTGCCAATACACACTCGTATCAAAAGAAGCTTTTATTTCTCGTTTCTCTGTGAAGAACCAACACTCTGCTGGAAAAGGTGGCGGCAGCAGTGGAGCAGTCGGCCTTCTACAGTGCCTTGTGGGGCAGCATCCTCACCAGTCCGGCTGTGCGTCTCCCGGGAGTATCGTTCGTTCTGCTGCACCTGAATCGCAAACTCTCAATGGAGGACCAGCTCTATGTCATGGGCAGTGACATCGAGCTGATGGTAAATTACTCAATTTCACTTAAACTCTATATTTGAACATTTATTTTTCTAAGGAATATTGTAGTACAAGAAGCATTTAACATTTTTTTTTTTTTTTTTGGTCCACTAGGTGGAGGCGGTCAGTACCTCGGTGCAGGACTCAAGTGTGTTGGTGCAGAGAAGCACTCTGGACCTGATCCTCTTCTGTTTCCCCTTTCACATGAGCCAGGTATAAATACCTCTAAATGTTTTGTAATTAAAGGTATTATTTTAAATATGCTTGTCATGCATCACTGATTATCAGCTCAATTTTTAAATAATAACTACATAATTTGTATTTACTTTATTTCTGCATAACGTTGCTATTTAGTTAAAAAACAAATATAATATTTGAATATTTAAAATATAAATACAAGGTAAACTAGCAGATAAATCATTATTAATTATAAATTAAAAACACATTTCCTAGATCGAAGGCTGAATTTAAAATGTTTAATGGATTCATTAACTTAACAAAATAACAATTGGTAACAAAATAAAATGTAATAATGTTACGTGATAAAATGATGAAATTATTGACGTCATTTATAGGTATGTAACAAATCTTTAAAATGTCTTTGAATACTAAGTGATAATATTCTAGAAAGACGGTGTTAAATTATTGAAAAAGATTTGGGAAATGTTAAATTTCTCGCCTGCAGTTAATACAAAACTCTGCAGGGAGAATTCGGACCGCTCTCATAGGAGAACTCACATTTCCCCGATCCTTAAAACTCTATCGGACCAGAGGAGAGAAATCCTTCCAGACTGTTGCTCCTAAGCTTTGGAATGATCTCTGTGTTTGATGATCTACTGACTCCTTCAAGAAACATCTTAAGACGTTTTTATTTGTGCGTTTCCCTGATTTTCTGGAACTCCTATGTTTATCTTATGTGTCTTGATCTTTTAAAGTTTATATTTTAACTGTGTATTATTTTTGATTGTTGAAGTGCTTTGTGACCCTGGTCTAGAAAGGCGCTTTACAAATAACCTTCACTTACCTACTAAGTTTGGTGAATGATAATTAAATCCCCCTCACAATAAAGTACAAAAATCTATATAATATTTTATTATAATGTATCAGTGTTACAGTGAATTAAAAGACGCAAGCCATTTTCTTTCTGTACATGTTTAAATATTCTTTGTGTGTTTGCATTTTTTTCTCCTGTTGTGTGTTCAGGCAACAAGGCCCGACATGATCCGGATCCTGTCGGCTTCCTTGCATGTGGTTTTGAGGAGAGACATGTCGCTCAACCGCAGACTCTACGCCTGGTTGCTGGGTAAGAAAACAGTCAAACAGTTAATGTTCAAACAGAGGAAGCCTTTTGAAATGGAGGAGAGTTATTTAGTAGATAAATGTACACTGAGCCAGAGTATATTTAGGTTACTTTCTTTATTCTTGTTCTTTTTCACGGTTTTATGATTCCTGAACACCTGATAATTGTATTATTTAGTAATCAAAGTGACATTTTTTTTAAATAAAAATGTTTTTTTGTTTTTTTTCTTGAATAATTTCATTCAATAGTTATTATATTTAAGGTTGAATTTATTTTTTTAAATAATTGTAGAATTTGTGTAATAATTTAATTAAAAATATATTCTAATTTCAATAATTCTGAAATACATTTTCTAAATTCTATAATTTCTAACTCAATTCAAATTCAATCTCAATATGTGGCCGATGTTATACCAACGTTATTATATTGTATTGCCGGCAAATTAAAAATGATTGATTTTTAGATAATGTATTTTTTATAAATATTGTGATAAGTATATCAAACTCTACATTTAAAAATGGGTAAGGGTCACCTATCTATTTCATACTATATTATTACATGTTTGACCTTAAAATTTAAACCATGATAAAAAAACACTTTAGGATAAATGATGACATTAAAAACTGTCTTTATATTGTGTGATTTTTTTCTTGATCCAAGTTATAATGTTATACAAAGATGTTTGTTAATGTCTCTACAAAGACTGTATATTTCTCCATTTACATTTAAATACATTTTGATATGCCCACTTTAATGTATTGTAATTTTTATTTCATTTGATTAGGTTTTATTCATCTGATTTTATTGTATTTACATTTATTCTATACTACACTGTATTCAAAACGCCACACAAAAGTTATGTAGTTTTCAAAGTACAGGTTCTGATTCTGATATTTTAGCTTCATATTTTCTCATTTACAAATAACATTTTGCCTTTGTTTTTTTTTTTTTACATTGCCTGCCGGTGAACTTGACGGTGAGTGACTATAAATATGTCGTTTTTTCACAAAATTAAATGTTCTAATAATGCTAAAAGCGCTAAAAGAAAGATTTAATGATTGAAGTGAACTAAAACATCACCCGTTTTGTTCCTTCTTGTGCGTGACTGTTATGTAGTTGTTCATTATTTTTCTACATATTTTCCAGGCCTTGACAACACAGGGCCGCGGAGCACTCGGCTGAGCAACCCTGAAGAACATGCAAGCCACTACTTTAACTCCTATTCTAAAGACATGCTGGTTCATGTAAGAGTCCTGAATCTTTTTTTTTTGTGCCTCAGCTCGGCCACATGTCACTCATGTGTTTATGGTCCTATGGATGGATGGATGTCTAAAGATAAAGAACATAGATCATAGAAAAATAAAAAATAAAAAGGATACAAAGATTAACAGTCTAAGGAATGAATGAGTCCCTGAGTCTATTAGTGTTGCATCATGGGAGGAGCGTTCGTGCTCCATCTGCTTCTCTGCTCACTGATGACAGTGTTCAGAGGATGACTGTCATCTGTGTTTGATTTCTCTGCCAAATTAATCATGCGTCCCCCTTAATCTGTCGCTGTCCACACCTTGTGGACTCGCTCCTGTCTGCGTCAGTTTTTTTTTCTTTGATCGCTGTCATCTCACATTAAGGTGTTATGATGATTCGTTTTGATACTCCAGGGCTTGGATTTTTGGGGTATAGTATCAACCAGAAGGGGGGATATTTGATATATATTTTGTTTGTTTAAGTGGCCATCTGTTTCGAGGACACTCCATTGGGAAAAGCTTTGTTCTATAGGGACCATCTGTTGCTATTTCAGTCCAATTATGGGACAGACGAAGCGTAAAAAAAACAAAGAAAGATTTTAGTGGAAATATTTGCAAAAATTAAATAAAATAAACCATTTTTTTTGTTTTGTTCTAGGCAATGGTGGGGATCCTGCAGGGAAAAGCCCGCGGCGGGGAGGAAGAAAGCGTTCTCATGCACGACCTGAAGCCATTCCGCATCCTGATCAGTCTTCTGGACAAACCAGAACTTGGTAATGTTGTGTCGAACATTGACTAGTGAGGTTAATTATACATTTCAAAGTTCTGGACAACCAATACTAGAAGAGTTATTCCCTTTTTTAAATTTTGTTTTTAGTCTAGTGTTTTTTTGTGGATTTACATGTTCATTTTTTTTCTAATGCATATAAATACAGCCATTCATATTTAAATCTTCATAGCAAAGTGTTTTGCATTATTAAACCTACTACTACTACACTTGCCTGGAATCTGAGAATGAAAACAATCTCTATTTTTCATCAAGTTGGAAGCATTGAATTTATAATCTATATTAAGGAATTCCATATATATTTGTTAAACTGTTAAAGATATTATATATTAAATAAAGATTTTAAGGATCGACTATATCTATTGGAAAAACTGTGTTTTTTAAGGTGGTGCCACCAGGGGGCGGTAGGGGTCCTGAAAAATCGGAAATTAAACTTAAATTTTATATATGACGTAATATAAAGAAATGGGCCACACATTTTGATCCTGTTTTTCCATTGATTATTTCTGACTGAGAAGTTTTTTTTTAGTTTTTTTAACATTATCCTATGACTCTCAAAACATTAAAGATGCTTGTTTCAGCAAAGTTATGTAAAAAATAAACTTGGTGAACTAGTGGAAATTTGTGAAAGACAACCACTATATGATTTTAGCGGTTTTATCCGAAGTTCGGTCCGTGATAAAAAAATTAAATCAGATAAACCAGACAGAATCCTTGGCATGATGCAGTTGGAAACCCTGAGGATAAAAAGTCTGTTCCTTCCACAGGTCCTGTTATCTTGGAGGACGTTCTGATTGAAGTATTTCGTAGTCTGCACTCACAGTGCCGAACGGAACTAGATCTACCGAAGCAGAGTCCGTTCAGCAAAGACCACACACACCTCAGCAGGTTTTGTCCAGTTTCTTTCACTTTGTGAAGTAACATCCTGATAGTTTTTAATAAGGTTTGTTTGATCGTTCCCAGCAAACTGCGAGAGAACAAGAAGACGGCGGAGCTGATCAAAACGGCCAACCTCCTCTTCAATTCCTTCGAGCCGTACTACATGTGGGACTACATCGCTCGCTGGTTCGAGGAGTGCTGCAGGTTCTCTTCTGTTTTTACACTGATTAATACTACATTGAAGTAGTGACCATTACATTTTTTTGATCAAAATAATGTATATGTTATAACTCTTTATAAACATCATTAATATTTCCCTCACACAGTTAATGCACAATTAAAATCCTCTTATCACTATAACAATTAAATAAAAAATGGTCAAGGTTTAAATAAAGAAAATATATTCGAACCGTTAAATTCAACGTTGTATATGAACCTGAGCATCTCCCATTATGCTTTGCCGCCCAGCCAACTAATTATAGCTGTGGATTTCTGACACAAAAACATAGGCGTATAATTTAAATACTGTAATGTAGCGACCAATCAGCCGTCACTAACTGGAGCAGTGTGTAGAAAAGCATCATGGGAGTTCATCATTTTTGCTGGCAACATAAGTACGGTGGGTGCAGTTATTAGTGTGAATACAAAAGTTAATTGATAATAGTCCTATGATGATTATTACAAGTGGTCTCTCTCGGTCGTGCTGCTGCAGGAGAACGGAGAACGCCAACAAGAGTCTGAATTGTGAGGCTCAAGCGCTGTCACTGGTGGAGTTCTGTCAGCTGGTGGACTTCCTGCTGGACATCGTTTCCTTGGTATGTCCCTCTCATTTCTTATTTTAGTTTTTAATTCTTCTGTTCTTTTCATTTTTCTTTCTTTCATAGTGATTTCTTTTTAACAATATTGTTTTCTTAATATCTGTGTTTATTGTCTTTATTTATGTTTTTATTCTTAACATTCTTATTTAACTCATTCTTGCCTGTAGGCATTTCCTTTTTTTAATGGTTTGTGAGAAGTGCATGTTTGGAATTGAGTGACTAATCTTCTGAGAGCATCAACAAAATATGATTTAAATTGTGACGGGATCTTCAAGGGTGATGTGGTCCCTTTGCAAATGTGGAATAAAATGTATTCTTCAGTAAAAACCCATTGTACTTCTAAATGTATTTAAAAACGATTTGATTTTAAACATGTTTCAATACGTCTTTTTGGTCGTTTAGAATCTAACATTCTGTATATAGAATGTATTCAGCTCAAATTATGCTCCCTTGCTTAATGGTCACTAGGGGTTTATATTTATATATTTATAAAATTAAATATTGCTATATTTGTATCCAAGATTCTGCATTCTATTTAACACAACTGTATCATTTTTTTTAATTTTTTAATTTTAGTTTGGCTTTCAAATCATATTTTATTCTCTGAGATCCTAGCAATGACTGAGGACGAGAGGATACAGTTGACTCCAGCAGCTTTTAAACTTGATGTTTGGACAAAAAAAAAAGAAAGGTTATAACTTCGTCTAGAGTCATGTGGTCTGTTAATTCTGCAACAGAGTCAAGTACTTGAAAATACTACAAAGCTATCCTTGTTCCTGTTTCAATACGTCTTTTTGGTCGTTTAGAATCTAACATTCTGCATAATTAAATTAAGTCTTCTTGGTGGAAATGATAGACATGTCTGTCATTCAGAAGGAAAAAGTTCCTCTACAATTGTGTCACATATATTTCATTATCGCCTATGATAGTTGTTTTTAATGTGTTTGTGTTTATGTTTTTGTTTCTCTACGAAAGGCTGCTTATCTGTGTAGTGTTTCCAAAACAGAACTGTTTGGAAAGTATAGTTTTTGTTTCCCTGCTTGTAGGAATGTATGGTTTATTTCGATGAAACAGTGTGTGTGTGTTTGTGTGTAAATGTGTGCGCGGGCAGAAAGGGTTTGTGAGGCTCGTTCTCCGCTCGCTCCTCTCCGTTGAAACTCTGCTCTTTCTCCTTGAAGCCTACTAGAAGCATGAGGGTAATCTGCCAGGTAAAGTACTGCTCTTTCCTGCTTTCTTCCACCTCATCCTGCTTCACTGAGGCTTTGATGAAAACCAGCCCCGCCACACCATTCTACCATCAATCAGTTTCATCTGTTTGTCTTGACAAAGTAACAGCAAATATGTGTTTAAATACAGTTGAGCTTATTTATTTTATTTTATTTTACATTTTGCGTGGATCATTTAAAAACTCCCGCCGCACTTTTTGAAAGGTTTTACCATCATGCATGCAGTCATGCATCACAGCGCTCTCATATTTGTATCAAAAATATGACTTTGACCCCCATTTTTTTCTTCGATGTTCTAAAATCTGATACTATTGTTTTAGAGTATCTGATACTTGATTTACAGCTGCAAGAGTTCTGAAATATATGACAATAAATGGAAGTATATCAGTGCCATCGGAATATTGAATGGATTAATTAACATTTTACATTTCATTAAATTACATTTTTTTTGGGGGGGGGTGGAATTAAATTCAATAATTTAATTAAAAAATATTTATATTTTAAACTGTTGAAGCTGAAAGTTCAATTGTCTGGTGGCACTTTTATACCAACATTTTTATATAGACTTTAAAAGGCAACAAATAAAAGCTATGTGCAAAAAAAACAAAAAGTTTTAAAATGTATCTTATATATATAAAAAAAAAGGCATCCTTTCTATATATAAATGATTTAATTCAATCATTCAAAATAAAGTAATTTGTTTTGCTGTTTTTTCAGCATTACATTTTAATTTATAATTATTATTGAATTAAAATAATATTTAATGGATATTTCATTGTTGTTATTGTAATTCCAATAATTAAAAAATACACTTCCTAATTCAATATTTTTTTTTAATTCGTAGCCTTTTTTCAATTAACAAACAATATTGTATAATAGTGCCCATCATGTGCCAATCACGTGTCGTTGTAGAGGCACAAAAAATCCATCCTTTTTAATAGTGCCTTGTTCAAATGCTTAAAAAAACAACATTTAAATAAGAAATACCAAGTTAAAATTGTTCAACCCTTCAGTATTCCGATGGTACTAGTATACCGTCCCCATCATACCCCATCATCAGCCACTTCATCCCTAATTGGTTCCCATAGGTCATGACCTGTCCGGGTGTTTACAGGAGACCTACATCGAGATCCAGACCGAGCACCTTCCTCAGCTGCTGTTGCGCATGGTGGCGGCTCTGACCCACCACCTGCAGACGCTGGGCCTCAGGGAGTTGACTCACTGCCTGCGACTCTGCTCCAAGATCCTCAGCAAAGTGCAACCGCCGCTGGTGTCCCCTCTGACCCTGCCTCCCGCCGCCCAGTCTCAGGGTCTGTCCCAGAGGGACAAGGACGTCGGGCGGGTGAGTAGGAAATGCTGCACTATTGATTGGTTTATGTTCTGAAAATGGCTGTATGTCCGTATGGTCAAATATCAAATTATATAGAGATAGACAAGCTCGGACTCAGCTCTCATTATGCTGCCTTGCTTAATGGTCACTAGGGGTTTATGTTTATATATTTATAAATATTGCTATATTTGTTTCCAAGATTCTGCATTCTATTTAACACAGCTGTATCAGTTTATTTTTTAATTATTTTAGTTTGGCTTTCAAATCATATTTTATTGTTTTACGTATTAATTGTGTGTTTAAATTAAATGTATTCGATTTTTAAATTAACAATTGTCATGTAAATATTCATGGCGTTTGTTCATTTTTGTCTTGCAATTACATTTTCGGGCCGCTAGAGGGCGGCAGCCATTACATCATCCGCAGCTAAAGGAACAATGAAAATCCAATGAGATCCTAGCAATGACTGAGGACGAGAGGATACAGTTGACTCCAGCAGCTTTTAAACTTGATGTTTGGATAAAAAAAAAGAGAAAAGTTATAAACTTCGTCTAGAGTCATGTGGTCTGTTAATTCTGCCATAACAGAGTCAAGTACTCGACAATACTACAAATCCATCCTTGTTCCTACAGTATTGCGATTTATTTAATCGTTGCCCCAGTATCGTGATGCGAGTCCACCTTGATGTTCAGTTAAAACCCTGTGCCACTTCCAAATCGCTGACCCACTTTCTTTAAAAGTAACTTTCATAAACGGTTCACAAACACTCTCTTTTCTCTGGTCCCGCCCCGACCATTGTCCCTCCTCCCAAGCTTCTGCTTCAGCTTTGATTTCGGCCGGGGTGGTCCTTGAACTGGGCTCGTTCTTTTAACAAAAGTCGTTAAAAACTCGTCTGTCAACCGCCGTCCTCCAGGTCCCTCTTCAACAAACTGGTTTTTGGAGCTCAGTGACGCGTATCTAGAGTTCAGTCAGGGCTGTCTTTTGGACAGAGATGGGGTGAAGAGAGATTGGGGGGGGAAAAAAGGTTTGACCCTAAGGGGGATGTTGGGGGGGGGGGCTACAAAAAAGTCAAAAGATATTTAACCAACAGCTGAGTCCAGCTCGTTCCATCTCTGAGGAGGACGAGGAGCACACTAGTCTTTGTTGCCTCCTGGGTTAAGCATCTCCACCAGAGTGGAACAATTATACATGTACAGGACACGGTCACATCCAATGCTACCTTCCCGAGGGCCAGTTAAATGACAAGCACTCACAAAAATGCCATCTGAGGTCCAGGCTAGGCGAGCATTGCTACCGCAGACAAAACGTGTCCCACGAAGAGACCCCCGAGGGACAGACCGTGACAGAAAAAGCTGTAAGAACTTGTCGTGAGCGCAGCAGGATGTTATCAGGTGTACACTTGGGTACTTCTGGTCAAATTTTTCTACAATGATGGACGGCAAGTTCTAAAACGTTTGTGAGCACTTTTACTGTGTCAACTTTTTCATCTTTTGTTGTATTTAATTTGAATGCAATCACTTTTATTTTTAAGAGCAGACATGGTTTTTTAAGATAAAACTCAAGTTAAATAGTTGAAATTACAGTAAAGCATGTTTACCCTAGTTTTTGATTCAGCTACAGAAAATTCCTGTAGCTTTAACATCCTCGCCTGAAATAATTACATAGTAATTTACTCCGTAAAGTGGTATCTTGCTGAAAAAAACCTGCAATAAACATAATTCTTAAAGTAGTGACTGCTTGATTTTCAAATTTTCACATACAGTACATATAGAGGCCTCATGATCCCTCCTTGTGCTCTTTATAAACTCTCCCAAACAGTTTTCTCGAACCCTATATAATTTTGTTAACACAAAATGTATAAACAAAGTTTTAGAATTAACATTTTAAACATGTTCTACACACACTCATTTGTGTAGTTGCAGACAGGAATGTCCATGTCCATGGTAATACAATGAAGTGTCATACCTCCCAACAACCCTTTCTGTAACAATGACCCTCTCGTAATGCTTTGCCGCTCAGCCAACAGAATCCAGCTGTCGATCCCTTTTATCATAGCAAATAGACGTAAGATTTAAGTAAAGTATTTTAACCTGCTCAGTATGTAGAAAGGCAGCATGGGAGTTTAATGTTTTGTAGGCAACACAAGTAAGGTGGGGGCGATTTGCGTTTCTTGACTGCAGCATATATATATATTTATGGAATGATTTCTCTCCTCTGGTCCGGAAGCGTGTTCAGGAACCATAAGTAGATTCTGATCCACAGACCTCAGAGCCCGAGCTGGGGTGTAAGGCTGGATCAGATCACTGATGGAAGGTCTGACCATTAATAGATCTGAAAGTAAGAACCAGATTTTTAAATTGATCCTGAAAGAAACTGGCAGCCAGTGAAGAGTTTTAAGTATCGGAGAAATGTGAGTTCTTCTACTAGAGCGGCTCAGAATTCTCGCTGTAGAGTTTTATATTAACTGCAGGCGAGACAGATCCTTCTTGTTTGGACATAAAAATAAACTGTTACAATAGTCTAAACGAGACACAAACGCATGGATTATAAGATCCAGATTGTGTTGTGACATAATTTTCCTAAATTTAGAGATTTTTCTCTGTTGAAGGAAACCGTTTCTGGTCAGTTTTCTGTATATACTGTATATCAGACCACAGAAGGCTATAGGACACTGTAACAATATCTTGTATTATCTTCTCCAGGCTCTCCCTGCCACTCCGGAGCTTCCTGTCGGCAGTGAAGTATTCGAAGATGAAGAGAATCGTCAGGGCAGCCGATCTTCTGAAAGTGGCTTCACAGACTTTGTCCAGTACCAGGATGGCGGACCCGAGAACACGCAGCAAACGACTCACCCCGCCATCAAAACAGGCCGCCGTTCATCGGGCCCTTCCCAGACCAAACCCCTGGACAAGCCGGTCATGCAGTGCTGCCTGGACCACTTCCAGCTGTTTCTGTCTCGTCTCATCAGCTTGTATATCACTCCCGGCCCGGTGGAGTGTTGGGAGGGTAATCGAGCCGAACCACTCGACACAGTCGGGACTCAGGTTTCAGAAAAGCTCGAGTCTAACCAAGTAGAGTCCAGCTCCGAGTATGGACAGATTCCTCATGTCGCTGCCTTCACTGCCGCCTGCCAGCTCTTCCTGGAATGCTCCAGTTTTCCCGTCTACATCGCAGAAGGCAACCTTAAGGCGACACCCTCTCAGGAGGAACAGCCGGGTACGTAACCGCACCGTTTCATTGACCATAATTATGACCAGGATACAACATTTAAGTAATCGTTATGTACCAGAAACAAAAGTTTCCAACATAACAGAAGTGGCTAAACGATTTAGGAAAAAATATATATATATTTATTGATCCGTAGATTTGAGTGTCTTTATTTAAATTTTGTACTGTAAAAATAAAAACCTTAAACAAGAAACCTGAAATGGACAATATTATACATTTAAATATCACTCAAATAAAACTGGTAACACCAATGTAATGTTAATGTTGTTTTTTTTTGCACTTTTAAATACTAATAAAGCAGGTGTTTCATCTCTGTTCGTTTTGTTTTTGCCGCCACCTACTGTAGAGTTAGTGTAAGCATTTCTTTCTTTTTTTAATCACAACCAATGGTCACAACAACAACAAACAATGGTATGAAATTGACATTCTATTTAATCGCGATCTCAATTTAAATTAAACAAAAATACTTGTAGGTATTTTAGCTTTAATCTGATCAAAATGATGTACATAATTAAAAGTAAAGCAAGTAAATTGTTAGTTATTATGTGTCCCAAGCGTTTGTTTCTCCAATCTCATCCCCCGTAATTATTAAATTATCCATTGATTAACTTCCACTTTCATCCGCACAGACGGGGAGACAGTGCAGCTGCCAGCTTGGCTGCAAAGTCTGATGGAAGCCTGCTGCCTTGCCAGGGATTTCTCACTGCAAGGAGTGGCCATTTCGCTGCTCATGGACCTGGTGGGTCTAACTCAGTCGGTTGCCTTGGTAGCTGCAGAGACGGTAGCCTCTGCCGGTAGCACCGAGTCCACTCAGCACATGAGTCCAAGTCAAGGAAGAGTGGCGGTCGTCATCAGGCCTCCTCTCACTCAAGGGATCCTGAAGTTCATCGCTGACAAGACGGACTTCTTTAAGGTGAAGCTGAAGATTGAAATAATGCTGAAGATTGCTTCTGCTATTTTTGTTTTGTAATCATCCTAATTTTTTTCTTTTTCCTTAAGAGTGTGGCTCTTATCCTGTGGGACCAGCTCAGTGAAGGAACACCTCAGAACCATCAACGCAGTGTAGAGCTTTTTTACCAGCTGCACAATCTCGTACCTTCTTCCAGCATCTGTGAGGACGTCATCAGCCAACAACTGATGCACAGAGACAAGGTCAGCAGAAAACCTAGTACATCAGTGGCATCAGAATATTGAATTTAGCAATTTGAATTGTGGCGCACTGGTTTGCGCGATCACCAAGAAGGTTGCAGGTTCGCTTCCCGATTGGGAGGGAGGCAACTTTTGTTGCGTGGGCACTCTGGTTTCCTCCCACAGAGTCCAAAAACATAGAGACGTCGATTGGCAACTTGAGCTAAATGTCCGTAGGTATGAGTGTGTGTTTAAATGGTTGTCTGTCTTTGCGTGTCCTGTGACAGACTGGCATCCTGTCCAGGGTGTCCCCTGTCTCTCGTCTGAAGAAACTAGGGAATAAGAGGCAGAAAAATGAATGAAATGTGTTTGTTTTTTTTAAATCATTGCATTTCTTTTTTTAAATAATCAAATTTGGTGATTTATTTAATGGAAAGTTTAATTTGCTTTTTAAATAATTAAATTAATTCATTTTTAGTTGAAAAGTTTCCGTTTTTCAAATGTATATTAATAATTCCATTTAAAAATGGAATATTTGCTATTTTATTTCTCTCACACATAGAGTTTGATACTCTAATTAAAATTATTGAAACCATTTTTTTTCATAATTAATGTTGAGCCTTTTTAATTTAATATTAACATGTTGTTATAATAGTGTCACCAGACAATACCAAAAGAGTACAGAGCTACTTGATCTAACCGCCATTCAATCATGGTGCGATTATACACTATACGTATTTATAAATTTCGCATTTAATTTTTGAATTATTGGAAATTAGACGTCAATCTTTACCCTGATGTTTAAAAACATTCATTTTTTATTCAATTATACAGTATAATAAAAATCAACCTTCCTATATATTATTTAATTCAATTATTTAATCAAAATTAATATTTAACATTAAAAACATGAAAACAATTATATGTCAATAAAAGCTATATTTGAAATGTTAAATTAAACCATTTAATATTTTTTGATGGCATTAGTAGGCTTTCACTTATGAAAGTAAATGTATCACTTATGAAAAACAAATCACTGAAGGAACACTACACTACAATTTCTCATAGCTTAAAGCATTGTATTGTAGTTTAAACTGTAAACTGTAGTTTATATATAATGTCACACTGGTTTGAAAAGAGGAGAGAGTTAACTTTATATCATCACAAACACAGCACTGAGATTGAATTTTGTTTAACTTAGTATATTCCACGATTTCGAGATGAATCTAAAATCCAATCAAATGTACTTTTTGTAGAGAATCCGTCTGGAGGCCCACGTGAAGTTTTCAATCTTGTGGCACTTGACTCGGGATTTGAACATCAACAAGTCTTCTCCTTTTAATCGCACATTTGATCGGTAAGTCTGTTCTCAGGTGATTTTTTTCAAAATAAAATGTCATCACATTAAATCCCCCCCCCCCTGTACCCCCCCACAGCTCTCTCTTCATCATGCTAGACAGTTTAAGTTACTGGGATCCGTGCACGAGTTCTGTCGGGCGGGCCTGGCTCGATCACGTCCTGCAAAGACACGACATCGCCCGGGTGCTGGAGCCGCTCCTCCTTCTTCTTCTTCACCCTAAAACCCACCGGGTTTCCATTCAAAAAGTGCAGGCGCAGCGGCATTGGGCCCAGGTCGCCCCTGACTCCGCTGAACACCTCCCATCAGAAACCATCTACACCAGGGACTCTGGTTTCTCAGAAAGTAAGTCAAAGATGTTGTTTCTGTGTTCCTTGAGATGATCTAACAATTCTTGTATTGCCTTTTTTTTTTTAGACCTCAGTCATATCCAAAGAGAAAGAATGGGACACGAGGAGTTTCAAGGTCTTTCAGTCGGAGATATGGAGCCCTTCTGTTTGACCGTCAACCCGCTCGGCGATAGTCTGTCTTTACTCAGCCTGAGCAACGAGAACCTCGCACTTGCTGCAGAGTTTCAGCCGTCTGTCCAGCAGGAGGAGCCGCAGAGCTCCGAATCCACCGGGTCGCAATCCTCCACCGTGGAGGACGGCAGCTTTGAGGACCCGGACGGGGTCAACGCCATGATCAACGGCTCGGACCAACCGCCTGGATCTTCGGACGACATGTCGTACGATTCCGTTGAGGAGGCGGTGGCCTGTGTTGTGAAAGATCTGATCGAGAGAGTCCTCGCCGACGATGCAGCTTCCGAGTTCCAAACGGAAGTTTGGCCTCAGACGGACTCGGACAGCACCTCCTCGGACACGTCCACCGGCATTCGCCTGGATTCCGGCGTTCCTCAGGGGTCAGAGCACCACACTCTCCCGGAGATGCTGGCGGGAGGCACGCTCGAGTTCCTGGGCGTGGCGCCGGCGGACTCCGGCGTGGAGGGGAGGGAGCACAAAGAGGGGATAACCCGTCACAGCTCGTCGCCCTCCATCGTCACGTTGAACGACGGCTCGGAGCCCGCCACGCCCGACCACCTGCAGGTGAGCGACCCTCAGGCCCGTAAACGTAGCCACAGCAGCACCCAGCTCAGCCTGAAGGGCAAGATCATGGAGAGGCTGGCCGACAAATCCCCCGGCGCGAAACCCAAGATCAAAAAATCCAAGAGAAAGGAGGAGGAGAGGCAGAGGAAGGCGGCGATCCAATCGGAGAAACTACGCCCCCCGAGCATTTTCTTCGGCGACAGTCTCGATCTGGAGAACTGGTACAGCTGTGGCGAGGGAGAGGTGTCCGAGATAGAGAGCGACACCGGGTCGCCGGGCGGAGGTTCGAGCGGCACAGTGGGGGACGCGAGTGTCACGGGGCGCAGGTCTTCCTCCGCCCCGCCCAGTTTTAACATCCACCCTCTCTACCAGCACGTTCTTCTCTACCTCCAGCTCTACGACTCCTCGCGGGCGCTTCACGCTCTGTCGGCGGTCGCCGCCATGCTCCGGGCGGCGCCCTCAGGGTTCGTGAGCGCGATATCCACCACAAGCATCAACAACACCTACACCCCCCAGCTGTCTCTGCTCCAGAACCTCCTCGCCCGCCACAGGGTTTCCGTCATGGGCAAGGACTTCTACTGCCCCATCCCTCAAGACTCGCACTCCCACACATTCCGCAGCGCCATGTATCTGGACATCATCATCTCGCTCTGCCTGTACTTCCTGAGAAGCCACTACTCCGCCTACGTGGCCGCCGGGCCTCAGGACCTGGCGGGGAACCGGGCCATGCAGCTGACCAGCGTTGAGGTCTTGACCCTCCTCTTCAGCGAGCTCTCTAAGGTCACCAGCGGCTCGGCGAAAGGCTTTGCCAGTTTCATCAGCGACGTGATGTCCAAGTGCAAGGTTCAGAAGGTGGTCCTCCACTGCCTTCTCTCGTCCATCTTCAGCGCCCAGAAGTGGCACGACCAGCGGGTCGCCGGCGTCAACGTGGCCAGCGTCGAGGAGGGTCTGTCGGAGGACTGCGTCATCAATCTGTCCGAAGACCAGATCGACGGCTGCAGCACGGTCCAGTCGCAGCTGCTGAGGCTGCTGCAGAGCCTGGTGGTGCTGGAGCACCGAGTCCTGCTTCCGGCCGAAGAAGGAGGAGAACCAGGACCCGGGGGGACGCCAGGAGGACCCGGGATCGGGCCAGGGGCCGGTTTTGAAATCTTGGGTGGCGAGGTTGAGCACGTCAACCCGCAGCAGCCAATGAAATCGCTCCAGTATCTCCACGGCCAGCCCATCACGGCGCAAGGGATGTTTTTGTGTGCCGTGATCCGAGCTTTGCACCAGCACCACACCTGCAAGATGCACCCCCAGTGGATCGGGTTGATCACGTCCACCCTGCCGTACATGGGGAGGGTGCTGAGGAGAGTCGTTGCCTCGGTCACGTTGCAGCTGTGCAGGAATTTAGAGAATCTTCTCCACCAGTTCCGCTACGAGACCGGAATCACAGAAATCAGGTATTTACAAAGTTCACTGCACCTTTTCTACCAGCAGATGGCGCCACCGACCAGCGAAATGCTACACAAGCTAAAATAGTTCTCTAGTTTTTCAATATTATTGATACTGTACTCATGTTTTTCTAGACCTCAGTGGATGGCACTCTGCATCCCTCCTGACCTCATCTTGACAGTACTTGAAGGAATGACTGCGATCATCCATTATTGCCTGTTGGATCCCACTTCCCAATACCACCAGGTGATTCACTAAATCATTTTGACAATAATAATTATATAATTTATACCATTTTGAATAATGTAAATGTTTACAATTTTATTTTGGCTTCAGAAAATATACAAGGTTGATCAAAAAATCCTTTTCATTACATCGATTATAGGATATTAACAATGACCTGAAAATAATATTTGTTTCACATTGTTGTCTTTATTTGTGTTGATGAAAGTCTGTCTCACATTTTTAGTTGCAAGTGAGCGTGGACCAGAAGCATCTGGCCGAGGCTCGGTCCGGCATATTGTCCATCCTCCACACCATCATGTCCTCGGTCACTCTGTTGTGGAGCGTCCTCCACCAGGCGGACAACTCTGACAAGCCTGCCGCTGCCTCAGCTGCCTTCTCTTCTAACATCAATCTAGGCTCCACAAAGGTAAACCTTCACTCATTCTCGATAGATGGATAAACTTTACTAATCACTCTCGAGATCTCCTTCGGGAAATTTTGGTAAAATGAGTTAAAAAAAAAATCTTCTGTTTGGGCATTTTATTGTAAAGCTTTATATCTTGGAATTAAAGTTGTATGTATAGATGTGTTTATTTACAACAAACTGTTCTGAAGATCAAATATCTAGGTTCTATACCAGAGGTTGACAACCTGTAACGTATTATTAAGTCGCTCTGACATTTCAATTAAATCAGAGTTATTTTTTTTTGTTTTTTTTTCTGTTTGAGCTGAAATGGTTCAGAAGAGTAAAGAGAAAACTTTACCAATTGGCAATTGGAATTATTATAATTCAAACTACACTATATTTTAGCTTAGTTAGTTAAGCTTAGTTAGTTAGTAAAGTTAGGCAATATATTTTCACTTCAATTCCGTTTTGATTTGTCCTAATAAAATACTTTTGCTGTTTTTGTATGATAGATTTAATGAGAATATCATGCATTTCTATAACTGTGTTAGCCTCAGTTTATCAGTTAATTTTGCGTCTCTGAGTGAGGTTTCATTTGGTGGGGAACAGTCATTTATTCACTCATAAACAATACACTACTCCTACTACTAATTAAAATTAATCTACCAATTGTCCCTAAACTGCCAGTGAAGGAGCCAAATGTTGCTTTGATGGTTGCAGTCGCACAGTTTGTGCAGAAATATGCTGGAGCCATTGTTTTGTTGCTGTTGTTTGCTGGGCTAGCAGCATCTCAGCCATTGTTGAGAACCGGTTCCTGGATTGATGGAGAGTAGTTTATTGTGCGACCTTCTCTCATCCAAGACAATCCTCTTCACCACCTTGACCATAACTGAGCACGTTCTCCTCTGGAATCTTTGAGAATGAAGAAATCCTTTTGAGTACAGACTCATAATTATGATCCCTGAACCGAGCACAAAAAAACGGAGAGACAGACTTTGATAAATAAGTCAACCTTATCTTGGTATTGAGGAGGATACACAAAATGACAAAAAGAAGTAGACATCAGACGATTCAAAATGTTTTGTCAAAAGACCACAAATGACAAAAGCCAAGTGAACGTACTGCTTCCAGGTACTGCCTTAGGTGACACAATTTTAATGCCTGTGATGTGATTTAAATATTTCTTTGTGTGTGAGATTATGCTGCTCCAAAGGGTTATTACAAATGAAAAATAAACTGTAGGTTTAAACGGCTCAAAATATACGGGAAAAGCAGTGAGATAAAGTCATGTTAAATATTCTTAATACATACTTTAAAGGTTTCAGCTGATTCTACTGGTATCACTTGTGTTCAACAGAACCTCCGGCAGCAGATTCTGGAGCTGCTCGGCCCAATTTCCATGAATCACGGCGCTCACTTCATGGCAGCTATTGCTTATGTTTGGAATGAGCGGAAGCAGATGAAAGCTTCTGTCAGAAATAAGGTGGGTGACTGTCGTAGACCACTTATTATTATCACTCTAAAATGTATATTTTTGAAAATAAACCCCCCAAAAAAAACGTACGGACATATATTTTTCCTTATCCGAGTTCTCCTGGGCCTTGTGTAGGCAGCAGCTGGGGAAATATACGTGAAACTGAGGATGAGATGTTTTATTGGACAACAGGTGGACATACAGATGTGTAGAAGCAGCATGCAACATTTCTCCTTATGCTTCAGGTCATTCCTCTCGCCAGCGAGGAGCAGCTGCTGCTTGTTGAGCTGGTTCGCTCCGTGAGCGCCATGCGTACCGAGACGGTGATGCAGACCGTGAGGGAAGTTCTGAAGCAGCCGCCTGCTATAGCCAAGGACAAGGTTTGTGTCATTCAGGGCGTCTCGTTGTCTCACGTCTCTTTCATTATTCTCCTTTCCATTGTCAACAGAAACACTTGTCCCTGGAGGTCTGCATGCTGCAGTTCTTTTATGCTTACGTCCAGAGGTCAGTTCTGCTTGTGTAAAAATAATTGCATAACATAATTTTGCAATTTTTTTATGTAGTTTTCTTTTTCTTTTCACGATGTTCCAGAATCCCCGTTTCCAGTCTAGTCGACAGTTGGCCGCCGTTGCTGGCGCTGCTGAAGGATTCTGTGCAGCTGGGTCTTCCTGCCCCGGGCCAGTTCTTGATACTGCGGTCAGCTTCGATACAGAACACATTTCTCGACATATTTATGACCCTTCAAATCCGTCTAATTAAATAACCTGTTCCTCCTCCAGTGCAAAAAATGTAACTAAAAACATCTTCCTTCATTGTTTAGAGTTCTCAATGAGTTCATTTTGAAGAATCCCAACCTGGAGAGTAAAAAGGATCAACGAGAGCTGCAGGTTTGTGCCTTTTTAGCTGCTTTTATACTATGTTAATCAAAATAATTGTTTTCTTGAGTTACACATATTCAGTGCATATTTCTACTTCAATCATTTTTAAGAATGTTAATGGCCTGGACAGAAAATATGGTCTTGTATCCAGTTTGAAGATGTTGCTGGTGGTCTCTGATAAATACAGATGTGTACTGATACTCAATCATGGCACCAGTTCTGGTATAAACTGTAGTCAATGGATCCAGATTCCTCCCCATATCCCTCTTTAGACCCTGCTTCCCTGCTCTACACTGTTCTTTCTTATCTCCCTTTCTCTCCTCCCCCCGTCTCTTTACATCCCCCTGTCTCTCTTCATGAAGGCGTTCACACCCAGTCTGGTTCTGCTCCAGGTTTCTGCATATTTTTCCTCACCACTGTCGCTTATTGTGATTGGCTGGGATCTATTTTTATCTTCTTGTATATATATATATATATATATATATATATGCTTTATTTAGACTGTTAATGAGAAACTGTAATCTAGTGATTTGATTTTGACACTTAACAATAAAGTTGAATTGAATAGTCACTTGAACGAAAAGAAAAGCTAAATCCGATGTTTCTTTCTTGCCTCATTTGGTGTCATTCAAAATATATTTAAAGTACAGTCGTGACAGTCATTCGCTCTGCATATAAGTGTTTTTATTTTTCATTTTATTTTCAAAGGTTTAGAAATACTACATGAATGACACACTCTGCACAACTTTTGGTTTTGTTCTTTGACTGTTTAAATTAATTTGTTTGACGACGGTATTTAATAAAATCTGAATAATCCACACGGAAATAACCAAAATATTTAGTTTTCTTCTTGAATTGTATATCTTCTTAAACCCCATTTATTATTAAGAAATAAACTTATTGTAACTAACAGAAGCTTGACCATGAAAAGCTCTGAAAGTAAGAACCAGAATTTCAAAATTGATCCTAAAAGAAACTGGCAGCCAGTGAAGAGTTTTAAGGATAAGGGAAATGTGAGTTCTTCTACTAGAGCAGGTCAGAATTCTTGCTTCAGAGAGCTTCCGGACCAAAGGAGAGAAATCCTTCCAGACTGTTGCTCCTAAGCTTTGGAACGATCTTCCTCTGTGTTTGATGATCTACTGACTCCTTCAAGAAACATCTTAAGACACTTTTATTTGATTCTTGGCCTTTTAAAGTATATATATTAACTGTGTATTGTTTTTGATTGTTAAAGCGCTTTGTGACCCTGGTCTAGAAAGATATTTACAAATAACATTTACTTACTTACTTTCTTGTTTGTTATGAAACATATGGAATGTGCTGCGATTATTGTGGATCCTTCAGACTGGCCTATTGCAATATTACAACCAATACTTTTAGTTGTCTTCCACAAGTATAACAAGGGGTAATGAAAAAGCAATGACTTTGATTTGCTGGGGGTGACAATGGTATTTTTTTCTTCTTTAAACAGGATGTGACTCATAAAGTTGTGGAGGCTATCGGGACGATCGCTGGCTCCTCTCTTGAGCAAACGACATGGTTGAGAAGAAACTTGGAGGTGAAACCTTCTCCTCAGATAGTTGTGGAAGGATCCAATTTAGAAGATGACGTGGAAGGTATGTTTCCTTTATGACTTTTATGTTTTCGTTGTCGGAAATGTAAATTCCGTGTATCCACAGATAATGATTATTTGAGTTGTTATGTGATTTGATTCTTCTGATCGTACAACATATTATGAATGAAACAACCTGGATATGTATTTTGCAGACTTGATGCTCACTGTCATGGAGACGTCCAGCTTCACACCATCAGTCTATAGCGTTCATGCCCTCACGCTGCTCGCAGAGGTACGACCTACACTCTTGTCCAAGGAATTTTGGTTCACAAAACAGCTTAACAAGGACAAAAATGATGATAATATTTGATTAGTTTAGGATGCTACCTTTCTTAAAGGGCAACACATGTGAAAACTCTCCTGACTTACTCTCATGTTTCAAATGTTGAAGTCTTCCTCTCCAAGATGCAGTGAGTTCCTCATCATAGCCATGTTTGGAACGAATTACTTTATAAAGTTCTCCTCCGTCTGAAATCTCGGCGAACGAGAGGTTACGAGAGCAGAGTCCATTATGACCTAATAATGGCTTCACTCCACCTCCAGCCAGCTGTAACTCCACGCCCTGCTTTGTTTATAAAAACAAGTCCCTTACTATGAGAGCAGAGTGGGTGTGGTTATGATAAACAAGATTGAATCTCCAGAGAAACTGTGTTTTCAGTGGGCGGGGCTTAAGATAATTTTCTAATGTAAATATTTCAATAACGTTTTTTACAAACGGACACACACTGATGATACAATGGAGTCGAAGATCAACACATTAGTTGAGCTTTACTTTCATGGAACTCGGATTAAATTCTTAAACCTTTGATGTTTGTCAAATATTGTAAAACAGAAAATAATAAATAATGTCTTGTGGATGTTTTCAACTTTCAAATTTTTTTTTTTAATGTTCATAAGGTTTTATTTTTAGAATGACGATGAATCATTAATAAAAGTCACGAAGAATCACCTCAGAATTACGGAAACTATGTCTGGAGTAAATATAAAAGTAGTTTGTCACAAGTGCACTGTATGACTTTCTGTTTTTTTGCGTGTCCCACTGGAAGGTTTGGCTTAAAATCAAAGTAGACTTATGTTCATTTTGATATTGTGACATAAAAAGATACCAGTGTTTAAGTTAAGATAAGGAACAGCAGTTACGAGTGTCGACGATGTTACAGTTTGACTTCCTTCAACGGGTGTAACGGGAGAATGAAAAGTTTTTCAGACTCATTCTCCACATTAGACAGTTACAGGTGAATATACAATGAAACTTGAATGCAACTGATTCAACTTCCTGTTTTCAGGTTCTGGCTCATCTGTTAGACATGGTGTTCTACAGTGACGAGAAGGAGCGTGTCATTCCATTGCTGGTCAATATCATGCACTACGTCGTGCCCTACCTCCGCAACCACAGGTGACTCGTCTTTATTTTTCAAATTTAAGTTTTGACTCGTCAGGACCTTCTTTTTTTTTTGGAGCTTTTATAAAGGGTTGCGCTTTAAGAGATGAAACTAGGAGATGCAAGCACAGCACACCGCACTTTGTTTGTACTTAGCGTTATTAGAAAATGCTAATGCTCCGATTCCATTTGGCAGCGCTCACAACGCCCCCAGTTACCGAGCCTGCATCCAGCTCCTGAGCAGCCTGAGTGGATACCAGTACACCCGTCGTGCCTGGAAAAAGGAAGCCTTCGACCTCTTCATGGACCACACCTTTTTCCAAATGGATTCATCCTGCGTCAGCCAGTTAGTGTTCGAGTGTGTTTGTCGAAATACAGAAACAAAAAAACATATTTAAATACTTTGAATCTGTAAAAATACATACTTCAAAGTGGCTATTTTGGCAGGAAAAGGTTGTTTTACAAGTATTTACAGTGAAAAAAGGGATAATAAAAGGAAAAAAAAGTTATTATAAGTAAATTAATATTGTTATTGTTATTAAATTATTGTTTTTTTAATAGACTGAATAATATTGTGTTTCAATTTCTGCTTAAAAATCTATTGGTTTATTTATTTATTTTATTTTTGTTTACATTTTTATTAATTGCTTTATATTATTTAATTTATACATTTTGATATGCCCACTTTAATCTTCAAGTCTCTTATTTTATTAAATTAAGCTGTATTTTCTTTATTTTCTTTATATTTATTTAATTTCTCATTCTGTACTGTCAACACAACAAAAAAGCATGTGTTCAGTTTACAACAATATCAAAAACATGTTTTCAGACTGATTTAAGCATTAGGTTTGTTTATCATTTTTAGTTTATTTCTTTTGATTGATTGATTCTTTTGAATTCCTCCTCATCACCATCTTTCTCTTTGCGTCTCTCCTCACTTGATAAGGCTCAAAACATTTTCAAATTCGAACTTTTTTTGTGTACGAAAGATCTCAATAATACTGATTAATTTTTGAAACAATTAAAGAATATTCCTCTCGCACCAAAGGGAAGAAACACGGCAATCAAGTCTGTGAAATGATGGAGAATCATGTCCACTGAATTGTGTCTAACATAATCTACTTTAATGTCTTTCCCCTGCAGCTGGAGGGCCATCATCGACCACCTGATGACTCATGACAAGACCACGTTCAGAGACCTCATGAGTAAGTCTCCTATCGATGAGGTTGAATGGATGATATATGAGTAAACGTTTCTTCTGGCCACACTTTTTATCCACTTGGTTCATCCTTTATAGTGCGTTTCCTATGCGGCAAAGAGATGGAGGGAGAGTTTGCTTCTAGAAATGCAGAATTAAACCATTTATTTAGTTAAATATATATGGATTATGTGAGTTTTAAAAGTCAAGTTTGTCATTAATATCAGATATCTATGAAATATCTGTGGTTGTACAATTAAGTAAAAATGTGTGTGTGTTTCTGGCATTGAAAAGATTCTGGGTGAAGTTTTATGGATTGTTTTAAATGAAACCCCTTTTTAATTTGACAAACTGATAGACTCGGAGTCATTTAAAACAGCCCACAAAAACTATTCAATTGTAGTTTTACTTTCGTCTTGAGTTGGAGGTAAAAGGTTAATTATCGGTGGTATCATGACGGCATTCTGTTGAAACTCCTCGGCCCTTGACTTTGCTTTTTTCTTAAAAATGTGGCCCCTTTGCTTGATGGAGTTTGACACCCCTGTGATATTTTGTCTGAGAAAACCCCCCCAAAGAAGTCGCATTTTATCCAGAATTCTTTTGCTTGGACATGCTTGCATGCAGAGCCTGTAGATGATGATTTATGCTGTAGAAAATATATGAATGTATAATAGAATGTGGATTAACTATCACATCCATGTCTATACCGGTTTGTGTTTCACTTATTTTGACTAGTTAACAGGTTTAATAACATGACTTTGATCGTCTTACAAGCTAATGTTACTCAAAGGAAATAACCTTTTTTTTTTCAAAATAAAATACCATTGACACCATAATAATCAATAGACCAGAAGTGATATAAATGATTATTTTCATCTGTGCGGTAACAAATGCTTTTATGCTCGACGTGATTTGTTCGAAGGGGAGGCTGCGGTCGCCTGTCTTTATCCCATTGGGTGAAAACTCTTCATCGGCTGATACGAGTTGTCGGGTAGAATCTGAACAGTGTGTTCTGCTGCGTGACTGCAGAAAACCTTCTCCACAGAAACATGCAAATCTACTCCGAGGATGTTAATATGTTCTGATCCCAAATGATGACAATTGTGCAAAATAATGAAATGTAATATTGTCTTGTTTTTGTGCAGTGGTTATAAAGGAGACTTATTATAATCTGTCATTGTTAATTATGATGAATATATAGATAACAGTGTCACAAAACACTTGTTTGACTTAACAACGTATAAGATTGTGAATGTGTGTGTAAAATATTAAGAAATGAAAGGTACAGTATGACATCAGAATATAAAATGCTTGAATTAAACATTTAAAATGTTGAAACTTTCATTTATTTATTTATTTTTATTTAAATGTTGTTGGACTTTTTGTAATTAAAATTAAATGAAATGGGTGTTTTTACACATACATTTTGATTTACTAATTGTAGTAATTCAAAAATGATCTTTCTAAATTCAATATTTCTTAATTTGTAGCCTTTTTAAATGCAGTATTTTCTGATTGTACTATTATACTTTTACTATACATTTTATATTAAATTTAAAAAGCTACAAATGAAAAGATATTAAATTTAGAAAAAAAAGAAATTATTTATTGGAATTACAATAATAATAATAATAATCTAGAATATATATAAATTTAAAAAAAAAGTTAATTATTTTCAGTTAATCCAAATCTTAAAAATGCTTTTCAATAAATGAATTCAAATTTAAAAAATCAACTATTATATTCTGATGGATCTAATATACTTGCATATGAATTACTCTGTTTGGATTTCATCTCTACAGATATTAATAATGATAATGTAGGAAAATATAAGTGACTTCTCTTTCAGTTTTCTAAATCTAAAAGAGAAAAGTTGTACTGCAGAATCATTTTTAAAAATCATGTTTTTTTTCTTTCAGCTCGAGTGGCTGTGGCTCAGAGCAGCTCCTTGAGTCTGTTCACCAACAGAGATGCTGAGCTGGAGCAGAGAGCGATGCTGCTCAAGCGTTTGGCCTTCACCATCTACAGCAGCGAAGTGGACCAATACCAGAAATACTTGCCCGACATCCAAGGTACGTCCGCCGCCGCCGTCCTCTTCAGACTCGCCGCAGCCGAGCTTTGATTCGACTTCCTACGCAGAACGCCTGGTGGAGAGCCTGCGTCTGCCTCAGGTGCCCATCCTCCACGCTCAGGTCTTCCTCTTCTTCAGAGTGCTGCTGCTGCGCATGTCGCCGCAACACCTCACCTCCCTGTGGCCCACCATGATCACTGAGCTGGTGAAGACACTCGACTCTTTGTTTTTATTCTTATTCTTTTTTTTATTAAACCTCTACGTGCGTCTCTGCAGGTTCAAGTGTTTCTGCTGATGGAGCAGGAGCTGATGGCAGACGAGGACATGTCAAGGTTATTCAACTGAATTTTTATTTTACTCTTGATTTTATTATATATAATTACATTTTTAAAATTCTTTTTATTTAAACATTTTAAAGAGGCAAAAAACAACATTCTATATTTCATATATTTTGTGGTTTAAAATACAATAAAAACATGTATTATTCCATTAAAATAATTTATAATTTTTTACCTTTTTTATACATTTTATTTAAACAATACGAAAAATATATGGATACCCATAAATAGGACAAATAAAAGTAAGAAAGAGGAATAAAAAATGTCTTCAAAGTAGTATCTTTGACAAATTATATGTTTAGTTTTACTAGTCATAAAATTAAGTAAGATAAACGGCATAAACGATTCTAATTTTTCAGATTTATATTTTATAATTTTGCGACCCAGGCCTTTCCCTGAACATCCGTTTTATTCCAAATTAATTTGTCTTCCTTATCTTATCTTAAACACTGGGATGTTTGTCGGTCAAATGACTTGAAGAGCTGAAATCCATGAGTGACACATGCGATCTCTGTGCTTTCAGGACACTGGGTCCGTCTGTAGCCGGCCTCGAGACCACATATTCGGGGGGGAACGGCTTCTCGACCTCGTACAACAGCCAGCGATGGCTGAACCTCTACCTGTCCGCCTGCAAGCTCCTGGATCTGGCCTTGGCTCTTCCACCCGAGAGTCTGCCCCAGTTCCAGATGTGAGTGTTGACGGATCCCAATGTTAAATGCACATTTCATTGATCAAAGACACCAGACTTGGTTTCTGCCGATACTTCTACTCTTTGGTACTCTTAGGCTCAAATCTATTACTCTGCAGGACTATATAGTTTTACTCTGCAAGACTCTGTTGTATTACTGTGTAAAACTTTGTAGTATTTCTCCCCGAGGCTTCTTATTTTAATCCGCAAAACCCCATAGTATTACTTCGCGAGACTTTGTAGTATAACACTGCAAGGCTTCGTAGTATTACGCCTCAATGCTCTGTAGTATTAGTCCGCAAGACTCCGTAGTATTACTTGGCCTGGCTTACTAGTATTACACTGCAAGGCCTCTTAGTATAAGACTGCGATGCTTCATAGTATTAAACCGCAAAGCTCTGTTGTATTAGTCAGCAAGACACAGTAGTATTACTCCCTGAAACTTCATAGTTTTACTCTAAAGAGCTTTGTACTATTTCTCCCTTTGCAAAGCACTACATAGTATTATTTCGCAAATCTCTGTAGTATTACTCTGTGTGTTTCCGCAGTATTACACAGCAAGGCTTTGTAATATTACAGCGATAGGCGCTGTAGTATAACCCACAATTCTCTATAAAAAAAAAAAATCTCCTTGTGGCTCTGTAGTATTACTTTGTGAAGCTTTGTAGTATTACTACGCAGGACTCGGTAGCATTACTCTGCAAAAGTCTGTAATATTACCCCGCGAGGCTCTTTAGTATAACTTCTTGAGTTTCTGTAGTATTACCCCGTGAGGCTCTGTAGTATTACCTCTTGAGGCTCCGCAGTATAACTTAATGAATTTTTGTAGTATTACCTCTTGAGGCTCTGTAGTAAAACTTCATGATTTTCTGTAGTATTACCCCGTGAGCTTCTGTAGTATAACTTCATGAGTTTCTGTAGTATTACCCCGTGAGGCTCTGTAGTATAACTTCATGATTTTCTGTAGTATTACCCCGTGAGCTTCTGTTGTATAACTTCATGAGTTTCTGTAGTATTACCCCGTGAGGCTCTGTAGTATAACTTCATGAGTTTCTGTAGTATTACCTCTTGATGCTCTGTAATATCATGGGTTTCTGTAATATTACCCCGCGAGGCTCTTTAGTATAACTTCATGAGTTTCTGTAGTATTACCCCGTGAGGCTCTGTAGTATTACCTCTTGAGGCTCCGCAGTATAACTTAATGAATTTTTGTAGTATTACCTCTTGAGGCTCTGTAGTAAAACTTCATGATTTTCTGTAGTATTACCCCGTGAGCTTCTGTAGTATACCTTCATGAGTTTCTGTAGTATTACCCCGTGAGGCTCTGTAGTATAACTTCATGAGTTTCTGTAGTATTACCCCGTGAGGCTCTGTAGTATAACTTCATGAGTTTCTGTAGTATTACCTCTTGAGGCTCTGTAATATCATGGGTTTCTGTAATATTACCCCGCGAGGCTCTTTAGTATAACTTCATGAGTTTCTGTAGTATTACCCCGTGAGGCTCTGTAGTATTACCTCTTGAGGCTCCGCAGTATAACTTAATGAATTTTTGTAGTATTACCTCTTGAGGCTCTGTAGTAAAACTTCATGATTTTCTGTAGTATTACCCCGTGAGCTTCTGTAGTATAACTTCATGAGTTTCAGTAGTATTACCCCGTGAGGCTCTGTAGTATAACTTCATGATTTTCTGTAGTATTACCCCGTGAGCTTCTGTAGTATAACTTCATGAGTTTCTGTAGTATTACCCTGTGAGGCTCTGTAGTATAACTTCATGATTTTCTGTAGTATTACCCCGTGAGCTTCTGTAGTATAACTTCATGAGTTTCTGTAGTATTACCTCGTGAGGCTCTGTAGTATAATTTCATGATTTTCTGTAGTATTACCCCGTGAGCTTCTGTAGTATAACTTCATGAGTTTCTGTAGTATTACCCCGTGAGGCTCTGTAGTATAACTTCATGATTTTCTGTAGTATTACCCCGTGAGCTTCTGTAGTATAACTTCATGAGTTTCTGTAGTATTACCCTGTGAGGCTCTGTAGTATAACTTCATGAGTTTCTGTAGTATTACCTCTTGATGCTCTGTAATATCATGGGTTTCTGTAATATTACCCCGCGAGGCTCTTTAGTATAACTTCATGAGTTTCTGTAGTATTACCCCGTGAGGCTCTGTAGTATAACTTCATCAGTTTCTGTAGTATTACCCCGTGAGGCTCTGTAGTATAACTTCATGAGTTTAGGTAGTATTACCTCTTGAGGCTCTGTAGTATAACGTCATGGGTTTCTGTAGTATTACCTCTTGATGCTCTGTAATATCATGGGTTTCTGTAGTATTATTTCGTGAGTCCTTGTGGCTCCGTGGCTTCACCACATCTATCATTCAAGTCCATCAGTCACGCAGTGGAAGAACATTTTTAAGAAAACTGTTATGATTTGACTCTTTAAATAAAAGTGTCTTGATTGTTTTGATCCAGGTATCGCTGGGCTTTCATTCCTGAGGCTTCAGACGACGCAGGCCTGGAGGTGCGACGTCAGGGAACTCACCAGCGCGAGTTCAAACCTTACGTGGTCCGACTGGCCAAGCTGCTGAGGAAACGGGCCAAGGTAGATCCTGCAGCTGATGAAGGGAGTTTCTTAAGTCCTCACATTTTTATTGTCCCCCGCACAGAAAAACCCAGAGGAGGACTGCTCCATGAAGACCCTGTCCTGGGAGCCCGGCCACCTGATGCTGACCCTGTACGTGATCCGCAGCATGGAGCAGCTGCTGCCCTTCTTCAACCTGCTCAGCCAGGTGTTCAACAGCAAGTCCAGCAGCCGCTCCGGAACCTCCTACAGCCACAACCCGGCGGATGCTTCCCTCCCGGGCCACAAGGAGGGCCAGAAGCTGGAGAGCCAGAAGGTCTTCTGGAGTCGAGCACGACAGAACATCGAGGAGATGGTGGAGAAGGATTTCCTGGAGGGACTTATCAAGACGTGAGACTTTTAGAGAGACTTGAATAACAAAAAAGGGTTGATTACTGACGATTTGTACATTTGTTTTTTGTATTTATTATCATTTTACTTTTCAAAAGACTATTTAATTTTAATTGTACATATGTAGCAGCTTTGATGACCCGATTTTACTACTTCGTGTGACGACGGGGACTCGAGGTGTCATTCCATATTGATGTGACTTAATAAAGATTTATAATTGAAATGTCTGAAAAATTACCTTTGGAAATATTCTGTGCTGAACATGGTAAGGATTTTATTTTATAAATGTTCTTTGATAATATTTGTCCACAATTAAATGCCTTTTTTGTTGTTTTTTTTAAATAACAAAGAAATGTATACGTTGTCCTTTGATCCTTCAGTTAATACTATGTGTTATTAAATGAGAAGGATTTTGTTCAGTATAGTCACAATATTTTGCGCGTCACCTACATTTCTAGATAGAAACATGAATTTTAAGCGGCTGTTGGACACTATTAACAAAAAAAAACCTCGTTTCAGCACCACGGACAGCGACCAGTATGTCGGTTTTTGTGTTATTTAGAGAACACATTTAAAAGGTATCAGTCTAAATAAGGGGTCTCAAACTCATCTAGAGGGAGGGGTCAGAGGTCAATTCTTGTAGAGACTGTGCCGCAGACCCGGAGGTCTTTCAACTATTCATTTATTAACGAATATGACACATTTGGTTACATTTTGGTTCAATGTTTAATGGATTTTTGTTTTGTTTTACTGTGAATTTGGGTAATTTTTGATACATTTGTACGTGATATTTTATATTTTATCTAAACTGTTTAATCAAAGCTATAAGAAACAAACACAACCCATTTATTTTGTGGTGACAAAAAAATAAATAATATAAACGAAATAAAAAGAGGTGAATAAAATATGATAAAAATAAAATAAGAGATACTCGTTAAATGGCATATAAATAATTAATTATCAATATAAAATCAATTATTTTGTCTTTTTGCGGTAAACCAATGACTCACGGACCGGTACTGTAGAGGACCCGGATGTGAGCTAATTTATAGAAACATTTAAAAAAAAAAAAGAAAATCGAGGTTTTTGCTTCTTATGACCTTCACGTGACGTCACGAGCGAGGCACGAGCCTTCACGTCCATCCATATCCTCCCATCTTACTCTCGCGGGAACAACGCCGGGCAGCCCCTGCATAGCACTCTCGCGAGACTTGGGCCGGCGGTGGGCGTGGCTACAGCCCGGGCTATAAAAGCATTAATAATGAAATAAAGTGGAAACGAGAAGACGCACATCCGCCATCCTGTCGCCCGGCTGACGCGCGGATACTCGGCTGGAAGTCGTTGGCTCACGGGTGAGAAGCGCAGGGGAGAGCGAGGGGAGGAACAGCGGTTGGGGGGAGGATGCGAGCGAGGGTCTGAGGTCCAGTGTCCCGCAGAGACAGAGGAGAGAGGAGGATAATCCCGAGGAGCTCCATCCGGGGAGAGAGGAGACACCAGGAGCCGCTTTACAACTGGATCTTATTTCCGCTTCCTGTCCTGTTATCTTTGAGATAAACCCCCCGCCCCCAGACATCAGTGGGAGTCTTGTTGGTTTTTGAGGAGAACCGTTTCCGAGCTGGTTGGGACCCCACCGGAGAGAAGGAGACAAGATGTCGGGTCAGACTCTGACGGACCGCATCGCCGCGGCTCAGTACACCCTGACCGGGTCTGAGGTGTGTCGAGCTGTGTGTAAGGCCACCACTCACGAGCAGACTGCACCCAAGAAGAAGCACCTGGAGAGTGAGTAGATCTAGCTTTCTATCTATCTTTCTATCTTTCTTCTTTCTTACTATCTATCTATCCATCTATCCATCCAGCCCTCCATCCATCCATCCATCCATCCATCCATCCATCCATCCATCCATCCATCCATCCATCCATCCATCCATCCATCCATCCATCCATCCATCCTTCCTTCCTTCCTTCCTTCCTTCCTTCCATTCATCCAATGATCCATCCATCCATCCATCTATCCTTCCATCTATCCATCTATCTATCATCCATCCATCCATCCATCCATCCATCCATCCATCCATCCATCCATCCATCCATCCATCCATCCATCCATCCTTCCTTCCTTCCTTCCTTCCTTCCTTCCATTCATCCAATGATCCATCCATCCATCCATCTATCCTTCCATCTATCCATCTATCTATCCATCCATCCATCCATCCATCCATCCATCCATCCATCTATCCATCCATCCATCCATCCATCCATCCATCCATCTATCCTTCCATCCATCCATCCATCCATCCATCCATCCATCCATCCATCCATCCATCCATCCATCCATCCATCCATCCATCCATCCATCCATCCATCCATCCACCCATCCATCCATCCATCCATCCATCTATCCTTCCTTCCTTCCTTCCTTCCTTCATTCCTTTCTTCCTTCCATTCATCCATCCATCTATCCTTCCTTCCTTCCTTCCTTCCTTCCTTCCTTCCTTCCTTCCTTCCTTCCTTCCTTCCTTCATTCCTTTCTTCCTATCATCCATCCATCCTTCCTTCCTTCCTTCCTTCCTTCCTTCCTTTCTTCCTTCCATTCATCTATCCTTCATTCCTTTCTTCCTTCCATTCATCCATCCATCCATCCATCCATCCTTCATCTATCCTTCCTTCATTCATCCTTCCATCCATCCATCCATCCATCTTTCCATCCATCCATCCTTCCATCCTCCATTCATTCATCCATCCTTCTTTCCTTCCATCCATCCACCCATCCATCTTTCCTTCCTTCAATCTTTCTATCCATCCATCCATCCATCCTTCCATCCTTCCTTCATCCATTCATTCATCCATCCTTCTTTCCTTCCATCCATCCATCCATCTTTCCTTCCTTCAATCTTTCTATCCATCCATCCATCCATCCTTCTTTCCATCATCCATCCATCCATCCATCCATCTATCTATTCACCCATCATCACTTTCTTTCATTCCTGTCCTTCAAATATTCTCTCCATCCACCACCATCATGATGGTTGCCTCCCCCTTTCTTTACTTCCACCAAACAAACCCAAACATTCTTTAAAGAGGGGCCACACTAGATGTTTGGTGAAACCGAGCAGGGGCCAAACAGTGACGCCAGTGACATTAATAATGATAAATTACACCGTCATATGATGTAAGAGACGTCTTCGTTGTGTCTCAATCGGGTACAAAACCATCATAAGCTGGGGACCATCCCAGCTAGTTAGGGCAAAGGGATGTGTACGAAAGTGAGGAGCTAACTGTGGCTCAGGAAATTGGAGGGAAGGGAAGAATGGAATAGAATGTGACGTAATATTACGAGAATATCAACACAAACGTTAACCTACTTTCATTTAAGACAAGAATCCAACCGTCCATTGGAGTCGCCAGACGGGGCTTTTTTGTAAAGTCTTATCTGACTAAATGTTTTGTCGTATTCTCAGCATTAAGACAGACAGAATATAAACTAAATAACAGAAGCAGATAAAAAGAGTTGGCGTTAAAAATGCTACCTTAAAGCAAAACAAGCTATGGTTTAAATGATAATATTTGTTTTTCGACAAGAACTTCACAATACGATACGCATCATGATACTGGACTAAAAAACAAAACCATAGCGAGATATCGGATTTAAGTCGGATTTAAATCCGAATAATAATATCAATATTTATATATAAATATTTTCAATCCTAAACTTCCTGATAATGATTCAGAAATTTGACTATAAACACCTTCAAAGTAAAACCTGAATGAAAAAAAAAGCTTTATTATGATAATACTTATTAATTTGGTTTCTATTTCTCAGCACCAGGACAAGTGGCTGGTGTGCAGTTTACAAATGGATCCCAACATGGTAGCTTATCTACCGCTGGTCCACCAGTTTATCAGGATAATTGAATAAGCAACTCACACACACGCCCACATGCCGTGTGCTGCTCTAGTGCTGCATAATTAAAAAGGATATTGGTTTTTGTTAGCCAGCACGGCAGCACGCCGTCTAACTGAAGGAAGGAAATAAAAAGAAGAAAGACTATTCTTGGTCCAGGTGTTTTTCAAGAGTGATGATTGGATGTCACTCGCAAACTAACACTTCGGTGAGTCATCGGCCAGTTTTTGTGTGAGAAATGTTTAAGATAAGATAAGATTTGGGTGCGTTTGCTACAGAACAGAAGAAACGATTAAACATAAACACATATAAGATTAGACGTACAGTGCAAAAAGAACAATATAGGGCCTAATAATAAATAATAAAATAAAATACAATAAAGTTAAATGCAATATAAATAAAACAATAGAAAACTAAGATTAAAAAAATGTTATTGTAACATAGACAAATGCCTTAAACAATATTTTTGTGGTCGTTTTGGTGATACGAAAATGTGTCTAATACACAAACGGTCTTAGTTCTTGTCAATGAAACTATGTTTGGTTTAACCCTTGTGTTGTCTCTGGCCCTGGCTCCCAGGAATACACCTGCAATGGTGAAGGTCGTTCACCTTGACCCGGAGACAACACAAAGGGATACCACAAACACATTTGTTTTTCCGGCCACCGGGTCACCTTGACCCGGAGGCAACACAAGGGATACCATAAACACAATTGTTCGGGGCCACCGGGTCACCTTGACCCGGAGGCAACACAAGGGATACCATAAACACAATTGTTCGGGGCCACCGGGTCACCTTGACCCTGAGATAACGCGAGGGTTAAAAAGATGAATCGGTACGAATTGGAGATCGATATTAAAGATATTTGTCAGGTTAGGAATCTGAGTTGACGCTTTTAAATAAAGAATATAAATCATATCTGGTTTAGAGTCGCACACAAGTGAGAACAACACAGAGTTTACATGTCTGTCTAAATCCTTCTGAAGCACAGAGCTGTCGGTTGCGATGTATTAACAATGTTCAAGAACAGCACAGTTTATAACACACCCTGAATCTTAAATTTAAAGAATATAATGTCTTGGATTTTATTAGAACAGGAAGTTGTATAAAATTGTGCACGTAACCTCTTGATGCACAACTTGATCCATGTGTACTGTAATTTTATTGTATCACAATCCGTGTATCAAGATTATATTTTCACAATATGTTGATTTATTTAACAGCAATTATGATAACATTGTTTTTTACCAATTGTACATACAAGTCTTACATCACTTCCTAGGAAATATACATAAGATTTAAACATGTTTCCAACCTTTATATTTGACCTTCTTTGAATCCTCTTCTGACTCCTAGTTATACCTCATTACTCTAATCAATGAAACCATTGATTTCTAGTGCAGATCACATTATTACTAACCAGAAATCAATATTTGGTCTGGAGTGAACACTTTCTTTCCGAAGTAATGAAAAAATAGTATGTTTTGAAAAATGTGATGGAACCAACTGCTGTAAAATATTTTCCATTTAGAGAAAATTGATTCATGGTTTTGAGTTATGGCTCCAATGAATACGCCATTGAATGAAAACGCCGTTTTGATTGATTGTGACTCAGCATTTCATCAGAGGATAACAAAATCCCTTTTTCTGGCAATAAAATGTGTGATAAACATAACTGTCATTTTATAATAACTCTGATTTGTATTTGCCGCTTCAACAAAGTTACAATAACTCCACCTGATGCAAAAAAAATGTACAGAATAAGACATTTTATTCTAAGTATATTAAAAAATGTTTCACCATTTTATATTTTTAATTGATAAATTAATGATTATTTAAAATCACCGTAATCCATGATATATGTATCAGTTGAGTTCAAATGTAAGCATTTGGTTGACTTTCTTACATTTTTTAATTTTCATGCTTATCGGAGCAGTTTTTTGGCAATATTTTCAGAATCAGAACACAATTACTGCCATTGTTTGGTGTTACAGTACATACTAATAAAAATGAATGAAATATATAGAAATCTGATAAAATTGATTGAGTAAAATATTATAATAAAGACCATTATTATATAACACCATAAAGTAAGTAAGTAAGAAACTGGCAGCCAGTAAATACTTTTAAGGATCAGGGAAATGTGAGTTCTTCTACTAGAGCGGCTCAGAATTCTCGCATCAGAATTTTGTATTAACTGCAGGTGAGACAGACATTAAAGTGGGAATAGAAAAAATACAATCAAATACATTAAATTAATGAAATAATATTCATGATCCTGAAATGATGGTATTTTGTCATGAAGATGGATCATTGGAAACTTGATAGTTTATATATTTATCTTATCTTATCATCTCTCAAAGATGTAACTAAAAGCCAATATATATCATAAAATGGTCATTTTCTAAATTGTGGGTCACATTTTAAAATGACAAAAAACATCACTTCTTGTAGTGTTTTTTTTTTAGTCCCTGAAGAGACCGAATTGAAGCATCTTTAATCCCCACCAAACGTCTTGCGTTTAAAGATACGTCTGTTTCAGCAGCATTTGTTTGCTTGACTGGTTATTCTAGGTCATCAGAAATATACCCAAGCAAAGAAAAAAAAGACATTATTTCTCAATATGTATTAAAAATAATAGAAAACTATTGAGGTTCCAGTAAAATGGGTTTCTGAGGATAGTTATGGAATTAAATGTAACCGTTATTTCCAAGATATAAGAAGGATCTACTTTCATTTTTGTTCAGCTTTAGCATCCCAGATTTTATTTTAGCTCACCATATTATTCAAAAGCTTAAAGTCAGTTAACTTTCATTGAAATGCCTTTTTTTTTTTAAAAGAATATACAAAGATTCCAGCAATAATCCAAACATGACAATGACTCACAGGATTCTATATTTTTTTTTACACCATTCAGGACAAATATAATCTCCTGTGGATTATTTCACAGAAAAGCCTAATGTTTGACTCGTCAGATGATCCAGTTCAAGTGAAACGAGTCACGACAGGAAGCTTCTCGTGAAGCAACTGTTCAAGATCCAGAAACATAAAAAATATGTATTTTAGTTATGCCTGGGTATTGAAAATTGTTTTGAAGTTGAACTGTTCAATTTCCACTTTAATCATGTTATTAAAAGACAGAAAAATAAAGATGGAATCCCCAAAAGCCCCGTTATTGTCAGTACAATGTCATCGCTATTGAGCTTAAGTGACTATTATCAAGTAACCATGGAAACATCAGCTCTTTTCTTCTTCTCCTTCTCATATATTTGTCCAAACAAATGTACCTGTAGTTAAAACCAGACATTTAAATAAACAAAAAAAAAAGATTTTGTTATTCTAGTCGTTTTCTTGCAAAACAATGCTAGACGTAGCAAAATTATTTTTTCATCTTCATTTGGACTGGCTTTCAATGCATTTTGAATTGAATCTAAAATGAAAATAATTTTGATAAAAGCCACTTTGACCTCATGTTGTATTAGTTTTGAAAATTCATTTTTGTATTTTGGCAACTTAACTTTCACTTAATTATTAATTATGTTGTTGCTCTTGCAAAGCAAGAGTGTGTTTCAAATAAAATAAATACGAATTTTTATTAACAGTTACCATAAAAATATTCTCGGCGTTAAGTCATTTTTGTGTTGCGATTAAACTACCGGCCGCTAGATGGCAGCGGTCATTACGTCGAATTACGATGAAACCCGGCGAGATCCCGGCTATGACTGAGTATGAGAGGATACAGTCGACTCCAGCACCTTTTAAGCTGATGTGTGGACAAATGTTGTCTTTCAGTTCTATTAATTCAACAAAAGTATGAAGAAAAGCAAAATGTCACCAAAATTCAGCGTCCCCTAAAAATGTTTCCAAAAACGAATCGTATCAAATCGTGAGGGGAATATATCGTATCGAATCGTACCGTGAGATTAGTGTATCTCTACAGCCCGGTTTATGATTCTGTGGATCTAATGTTTGTCTAACTAAAAATGTAATCGTCTTACACAATAACACAAATACAATAATACAATAACTATGAACACTAGAGCTACAGAGTCTTCTGACCAATGTTGGGTGAAGATATTATTGCTGGCGATGGCTGACTTCCTTTGCTGCTCCGAGCGATGAGCCGGGGGTTAAATGGAGTGATTTGAGGAGGTTATTTATTTCAATTTCGTAGCAGCAGCAGCAGCTGAAAGTGAGCGAGCTGCAGCCGAGCCTATTTTGATGAGGTTGTTTTCCCTGATATTCATAGCGGTGATGACACATATGCCAGCAGTAGACCCACCAGTTAACAGCTTCACAGCCGCCGTATGGGGGTCAGACGACAGAGAGAATCGATGGATTTACCTCGTGGTGGATTTATATCAGGGAATCTTTTTCCTAAACCAATGGTAGCCAACTAGCCAGCTCAGTGTAACCATCTGCCACTTTGGCACATCTCTGAGGTGGAGAATGAAACCTGTACATTACAGCCAGAATAGACTGTTCTTTTTTTTTTTTATTAACTGTAATTATAACCGACTTGTGTCGGATTTTCTGGCTCGGTTCTCATATCAGAGTTGAACCAACATACAGGGTTTCTGAGGCCCATTGTGAGAGTGTTTAGAACCTTTTTAACGTATGTTTTTTAACATTTATTTCAGCTTGAGTTCACTTCCTTAACAGGCATCATGCTTATTCCAAATATGAAAACAAGTGAATACAGATTAGGTAGATAGATAGAACTGTATGGATCCCTAACAATAATTAATAAAATACATATAAAATGAATATAAAACTAGTACATTTTTAAATATAACAACAACACATTCGAAACAGTACAAAATACTCATTAAAATTGTGTTTATTTTACAATATTTTATAGTTATTTATACAACTTCATAATAATATGAATTGCCTGGTCCAGGTATAACACTTGCACACCAAAAGTGTGTCCAGGTCACTCCAGTTGTGTGTTCCAGAATTATGTCTGACATAATCACCGTCATGTTTGAGTTAAAGTCATCAGTTTTTATTTCAGCTGTGAAAACACATTAATGCTCTGGTGGCTTCCTCACCGCCGTCAGACAAATGTGTGTTTGTGTTTGATAATTTGAGGGATTTTCGTGTAATTTAGAGAAACCACCAGAGAGATTTAGCAGTTAGATGAAGTTTATTTTATCCTCATTTATGTTTCTTCTAAATGTATCTAATGTCTATAATAAACAGATCAGTCCTGTGTGGACATTTGCATTATTATTTGAATTTGAAATGACCTGTAATACAATTCTGGTAACTTTCATGCACTTTTAAATTATTCCTCTTTTTTTTTTACGAAATCTTTTCAGGTTGTTTAGCTCAATATTATTTTGCATCAAGAACCGGTTTTATGTCGGCTTTATATTCAAGGACATTCAGATAAACATAATTCATCTAGAGTTTGTGTTTTTCAAACATTTTCTCTAGATTACAGGTTTATTATTTGAGTATAATTGACTGGAACGAGCTAACGTAACTGTCTTATCTTACTTAGGAGAAAATATCATTCTTTTTTTCTAAACAAAAAACCTTTCAGACAGTTTAAATCAATCAAACATAAATTATATTCATAATTTTTTCTTTCTCACAGTATACAGTAACACATTTATCATGGACCTGGTGTTGGGGAAACATTGTAGATACATTATAGATGAATGCAAATCTGTTTAGTTAGAATTATGTTGTATAGAGTGAGGAATAAAATACAGAGTAAACACCCACAAAAAAGCTCTGCAGTCTCTTTGACATTGGTTTGAACCAACGGACGTTCTAGCAAGAACGCTCATGTTCTCCCACTAGACTAGGATTACCCAGCATCCTCCTGTGTTTGTTTCATCTGCTCTCTAGTCAATAAGAGCTATAAGTAAGAGGATGCTGGCTCTCTTTAGGTTCCCCGCTCTCACACATCAGTGATGTCTGAGATGTGTAAGAGTGTGTGGGAGGTAAAGCCGGTCCTCAGAACAGTGTGTGTCCGAGTTAACAAGCTGGATGTGGACGCCATGCTTGACCTCGAGCTCTGGTTTGATGCAGAGATGCTTTATATATTTTGTTATGGTTCCTATGGTTCATTGAACAGCAGAAACTGAAATAAATGGATCTATTCTAACAGTCTAGATTTTTTTTAATAATCCAAAAAGGTGACATTATACCCACATGTGTATATTGAATTTAAGAGTCAAATAGAAGAAAAAACATGGAATTAGAATTACATTTCTATTTGATGAAAAGTTATTCCTTAATTTTTTAAATATTAAGCTTTTAAATTCAATATACAAATGCTGGCACTATTTTACCGACATTTTGATATTGAATTTAAAATGCATAAAATGAGAAAAATATTATCATTATCATTGTATAAATTCAATATCAAACTCTTTGTTTTAAAAAAAAAACCCCATTCATCTTGAAAATAGTCAACATTTTAAATTTAAATTTTTAATATTTTTTTGAAAAAACCTTTATATGTTGAAATTATTTAGTTTAATGATAAAAAAAAAACGAAATGAATGAATGAAATGCTGAAAAAATAAAAAACAAATGAGTTAGTTGTCCATACAAAGTCATTTTGATTAATCGAAGATAACTGTTTGCTATTCCTTTTTTCACAATACCGTATGGATATTCATTAGAACTGCATCCATTTCTGTTTTTGAAAAAGGTTTTCTTTAGCATTTCAAATATTTCATTTTTTATAATAGTTTATAATAGCTTTATATTCTAATAAAATGTGTAAAAGATCAAATACTTCCATTTTTTAAATGTACAATTAGCTAACGTCTGTTTTTTTTGTGTTGCAACTAAACTTAAAGGAACAATAATATCCAATGAAATCCCATCAATGACTGAGGACAAGAGGATACAGTCGACTCCAGCAGCTTGTAAAGCTGAACATATTTTTGTTTCAAAACAAATGAAAGCAGTTACGACTACAAGAGTCATGTGGTCTGTAAATTCTGCAACACCAGAGTCAAGTACTCGATAATACTACAAATATATCCTTGTTCGTACAGTAGCACAATATATTGGAATATATCATATTGTGCTGTAATATTTAGGTATCGCCAGATTCTTGCCAATATACACTTCTTCTCTTAATGAAAACATTGTTAATCATAAATGTGTATAAAATATGACGCTATATAAAGACATCAAAGATACATGCGTCATATATTCTAGTGAAAAAAATTGAATAACTTCATAATATATGGACACATTATGAACATTGAAAAGTACCAATACTTTGATTTACTGGTGGATCTTCTCTGTGATCGAAGGTTCTACTCATTGTGGTTCACATGGTCACAGATGTGCCAGAATCATTCCAGTAATCTCGCTGCAACATTAGTCCTGTGATGAGTCTATTATTGTCAGTGTCTTATCAGCGATCTTTCCAAATGAGAGCTCGCTGAAATATCAGTGTGTGTGTTATCTTATGAGACGCCACCGTTCTTCCACTCATGTCACTCACCGAGTGTGGATCCCATTGGCTTCCTCTTTGTGTAGCTGCCACATCTCATTGGCGCTTCTGCCATGCCACGGTGCATCCTGGGTAATTTATTTTCCACCCCCTGTAAGCCTTAGGGTGAAAGCGTCTAAAAATAAACCCCCCTCTGCTCTCATGGTCCATTCATGTGTAACTCACTTATGGAGCATGTTCTGTATCACGGCACAATTTTTTTTGGATTTCACCAAAACGTATGAGATGGTTTTGATTGAAAGTAATATTCTGCATTGATCTGTTAACCTTGGCTACACGAGCAACATCGTGCACGATGATTTCATAGCACTCTTGCTGCACATTTAATACAAAATATTCTGGTTACCAAGGATACCACCTTGGCTTGTGTGTTCTGGCTGCACACGCAGTAAAAAAGAAAAAGGCATCATCTGTGAGAGACGAGCGGCCCATGTGCCAGCGAGTATATTTGTCAGTTACAAATGTGAAATCATGCCTCTAGAGACGTGTCTGCATGAGATATTGACTGATGGTTTTACAACGGTCGATATCTCTGAGTACAGTACACAAGTGCACATCATCATCACAAATACTCATCATCCATACGCGGGACACTCAGAATTGTTTGTAGAAGTACACTCTTTAGTTAAATTAACACTTTTACAACTTGTACTCGCAGTAGTATACATTTAACATGCGTACTGAATTGACCTTACACAAGTGTCTAGTATTTATGCGGGTCGCAAGAGGTCACCGTTTAACATGTATAAAATATTGTTGACAACAAAGTGGTTTTTTTTTTTTTCAATTTCAATCAAAATTACGATTTATTTGATTTAATATTCAAATCCCAGATGCTGTGAATAAGAACAAATATGTGTTACACAGCATGACTAGGTGAAGATTCTGGGAACACGAGACGTGTCACGATACAAGGTCAACAATACGATATATTGCGATATGGTAGTAAGTGAGTAACAAGGATATATTTGTAGTATCATCGAGTACTTGACTCTGGTGTTTACAGACCACATGACTCTTGACGAAGTTGTAACTGTTTTCATTTGTTTTGAAGCCAAAATATGTCCAAACATCAGCTTTTAAAGGTACTAGAGTCGATTGTATCCTCTCATCCTCAGTGATTTATATCACTATAGTAACACTTGAGTTGAATACATTTTTTTTATGTGTGTGTACTGTTTATGAGAGAATTTTCGTTTTAAAACAAATGAAAGCAGTTACGACTTTGTCAAGAGTCATGTGGTCTGTAAATACTACAACACCAGAGTCAAGTACTCAACAATACTACACATATATCCTTGTTACTACAGTATCGCAATATATATCGTATTGTTGGCCTTGTATATCAGTAGTTTCTTGTTAAAACACATTTTTGGTTGGTTATGGTATATTCAACAAGGTGGGAGGAGTAAAAATAAGAAGTACACACAGTTTCACTTAATGAAAATCTGCTAAATAAACAAAAAACTGTGTAATTTTTGTCAAACATAAAAGGATGTATACATTTGAAGGACATTGTCTTCCATGTGTGGAATGGAAACTACTCTTGAGTGAATATGGTTACAATAATAAAATGATTATTTTACTTCATAACTACTATTTATTTGCATGTCAATCAATGAAAAAAAATCTAATAAACTTCAATTCAAATTCAAACATGTATGACCTTTGTTTTAGCTTTATATCTAATTTAGTCTAATTAATCTAAATATAAAACACTTTCATATTATATAATAAAATTCAACCCTCTATTGTTTAATGCATTAAATAACCTCTAGATAGTTTCTGCTAAATACTATATTTCAGGATATTTGAGGCAATTTTGCTTTATTCAAATTACAAAAAGCACAAGCCGCATTTGATTTGATGTATTTATCCCTGAAACATAATGTTTTTCTTTCTGTCCTACTGAGAACTAGCAGAGAATAAGACATGTCAGATCTCATTCAATCACCCAACATCCCCTCCAGCCATCTGTCATGGAGCTTTCGTTTTTTTTTTATCTGCTCTGTAAACACAGTTCCGTGCTGCATAAAACATCTTGGCGTGCAACAGTGTTCGCTGCAGATGTAGTAAAAATAAGACGCCAGGACGTGAGGACTTCTCTGTTGTCTCTCGGTGAAAGAAGCATCTGCACACATAAGTGCAGTTTAAGACGTTACAGATATGGACAGATGACGATTGGATGACTCAACGATCGCCATGGCAACAAGCCCACCAATCCTACAGAAAAAAAAATCAACACTGATGATAATGGTTGTTGGATTATCTATAATACTTTGATATAATAGTGGGAAATATACATGGCAGCAGTTGAAACAATATACTGTATTATTTATTAATATTTATTAATATAAATACTTTATTGAGTGTTGTTTTGATTATTTAAGCGCTTTGTGACCCTGGTCTGGAAAAGCACTATATAAATACAAATTACTTACTTACTTACTTACTGTATAATTGGATTTTAATCATCAACCCGTAGTTAATATAAATACTCTCTTTAATCAAGTTCATTCCAAAATCACTGTTTCATTCAAGTCTTTTCTCGTGTATCTTACATGCAATAGAAATATTTTAATGTTCAATGGTCTCTGTAGGATTTGTGATTAAAAAACAATGAGTAAAACCAGAAAGAAATCCTCATGGTTTTCAATTGATGTGTATTGGCAAGAATCTGATACAATACACGATACAGTGCAACAATATGATATATTGTGATATTGTAAGTAAGTAATTTGTATTTATATAGCGCTTTTCAGCATATATTTGTAGTATTGTTGAGTACTTGACTCTGGTGTATCAGAATTTACAGACCACATGACTCTTGACGATGGTTTTTAAAACCAAAATATGTCCAAACATCAGCTTTTAAAGGTACTAGAGTCAACTGTATCCTCTCGTCCTCAGTCGCGGGATTTCAATGTTCCTTTAGTTTATGGTCAAATGACCCTGAATCATACATGAATATAACTTAGTAGTTCTATAGTTAATCAGTTGTGTATGTAGAATTTTCCTGTAAATTCAAATTCAAAAAAGTTTTCTTTTCTATTTTTTTTGTATTAATTGAAGATTCCAGATAGATTTTTTTAATCAAGAACACCTGTTAGACAGTTTTATTTATGAGCTAAATATTGCCTTTTTTTTAACAGATTACAGATTACGACACCACAAACAACAGCGATAATACAATGCAAAACATTAACCAAACTAAAAGTAGTATATCAATACTTAATTTAAGTGTAATACCTGTACATTCTTGTAAGACATGTGGTATTAATTAGCCCAGAATATACTTTATTATTTTCCTAACCCTACAAAAAGTTTTGTGCCCTCTCTCTCTTTGTAAGTCACAGACGCGTTGCAGGCCCAGGCTGATGAATTATTGAGGAGGCATGAATAAGCTCTCGGCAGATCTTTGTCCAAACGCACAATCAAAGATGTTGCAGTGAGATCATGTGCTCAAAAACCCAATGATGCACGAAGGAATTAACCGAGGGTCGCTTGTCAAGTCGTCAGGTTGAAAATGTGACCCTTGCTTTGGATGGCGTGAGTAAACTGGCAGCAGCAGGAATGAAAAAAAAGCGTGGCAGACGAAATGACAGACGTGAGGTATATGTAGGAGTGTTGCAGGCTCTGCTGACTCATCAAACCTTGAGGGTCTTATCATTGCTCGTCCTTGTCTCTCTAGCCCTGAACTTCTCTTTCGTTTGCTGGATGTGGAAAAATATATTTCATCTTTTTTCCAGTTGTACGGTGGAGGCTCAGAAGTCCTCACATCCCAAAGTTAATTATTAAGTGAAAGATGTCAACTGACAAGTGCACATGATGCTAATTCCTCTCATGGCCCGGGGCCCAAATCCAGGACGCCAAGTTCTTGAATGTGGCCCGCTGGATTGTTGGCTCCCTTATAGGGGTTACACAATGACTTTCAACCAATTTATGAAGGAAATACACACAGATACGTAAGATTAATTCACCATTAAAGCATGAAAATTCCTGTTACCTACATTTTAAAATATACATTTTGTTCCGCCCACAAGAATAGTGCTAAGACCTTTTTTTTTTCTTAAATTGACTCCTTCAAGAAACATCTTAAGACGTTCTTATTTGTGCTTTTCCATGATTTTCTGGGACTCATGTGTTTGTCTTATGTTGTCTTGGCTTTTTAAAGTTTATACTTTTTGGGGGGATTTAAGATGCATTATGTCACTTCTAGGTACAATTGGTTCTGTAATATTTAGCTGGTATTATATTGTCTGATTTACTGTTCAGAGTAAAACTGCACATTACTTTTTTTTTCAATACCATCACGTTCGTCTGTTTTTTAACTTTCATTTGATAATAAGTTCCACAACTTAACTTGAAATATTGCAATGACTATTTATCTCAACCTTCTGTTGGTAGAAATTCACTTTTCTCCTGTTTTTCATGAGATGAAAGTTCAAACACTCTTTGTATAATTTCATAAGCAAGACTTAATTTCTCTATTATAGTTTTTGTACTTTTACAAATTGCCAATTTTGTGCTCTTACGTTATCCCTTGTGTTTCATTAGTTAGGATAAAATTACAAGGTATTGCTTTGATTTAGTTGACATCAAATAACACAGCAAAACAAGTATAGTATTATTACAGCCTTTTCATATTGGTACATTTGCATTTATTAATCATGAATATATATATATATGTATATATATATACATATATATATATATATATATATATATATATATATATATATATATTTTCATCCTGTTGCTATTTTGAATATTTAATTTCAAATCTGAGTACACTTCTATTTATTTCCATTTACCTAATAATTCCGTCTTGTATATTATTGAACGTTTAAAAATACAATTTTGTTGTTGTTTTTTTTTCTATATTGGTGTACAGAGGCCCAGAAATTCAAAATAAATGTACACTCGGAAACAAAATTACAATTTCCTGATACAAATGTACAAACTATGAAACAAAATTACAATTCCCTAAAACAAATGTACAAACTTTGGAACAAAATGTCATATTCCTGGAAAAAAAAGAAACTGGAAACAATTTTACAAACCCGAAATTTGTTGACAAACTCTGAAACAAAATGAAAATTTCCTAGGATTATTTATTTGTTTCAAGCAATTGTAACTTTGTTTCAGTTTGTACTCTTCTTTTTTGTTGCACTTCTGAGCCACCACATTACAGTCTGTCACATCAGAAAAAAATGATTTGAATTATTCTCATCTTAAAAGTAGTTGAACTTGGTGGAAACTCTACATTCCAATATCTTTTCTGATGATAATAATTTGTTCAAATACTAAGTCTGAATCTTGCCGAAAGAAGAATTAATCTCAGAATGACATCCGTCACCAGTAGCAAGCAAACATCTTCATCACATTACAATCAATCTTTCTGTGTCAGTAGTGAAAAATGACCTGCTAGCATCCATCATTTGACTCACCCTTGTTCTACTCCCCCTGCAGGCTTGATCCAGGCCACCCAGGACACCAACGTGAACGTGCCCCAGATGGCCGACACTCTGATGGAGAGGGCGGGCAACGCCAGCTGGGTGGTTGTTTTCAAAGCCCTGATCACAACGCACCACATCATGGTGCACGGCAACGAGGTTAGCTTGTCTTAAAGCTTCTCTTTCTGTTGTTTGTTCCATTGAACACTTTTACATTTGATAAACACTGTATTTTATGTACCAATAAAATATTGAATGGTGGAATTTTACATATTTTAATTGTTGAAACTTATATTTTGAGCATATCATTATTTTGGAAAAACAAAATAATATAATCACAGGCTTCCTGCACTTTATTAAAACATATTTAAGCGTTTATTTTATTCAACTTAAAAGAAAAACCTCAATCAGCATTAAATATATATTAAATTCAAATTTAAAAAAAATCATTCAAATGTAAATACACATGATGAAGTTAGGTTTGTTATCTTTTCAAATCTGAAAATATTTGATAGTATTTATTTATTTATTTTAAAAATGAAAAGATTGACCTGCAATCACAAAAGCAGAACGAACCAAACGGTAAAGATGTTGCAGTCGGGACTCTTTGTAAAGATGTATCTTCGGAGAGATTTTCGTTTTGATCAACATTGAAAGTTTAAATTCAGTGATAAATAGATGTCCAACCATGATTTTTTTGTTTGCTAAAAGCAGTACCAGAACACATGTACAAGGCATGGTGTATATTTTTCAAGAAATTGGTCAAATTGTGCTGGTGTTTGTTGATTTTTTGGGTTATTTTTTGTTAATTGTCGACTCGAGTTGGTCTTGAAATTTAATTTCATGGCTTGATCTGTAGAAACACCAAATCAGCAACATGGTGTTTCATTGGTTGAAGCTAGCTTGAATATACATTTTCACTTTAAAGCTTCCTCCTCTAAATGCATGCTGTCTTGTGTTTCAACGGCTCCTCTACAGAATAAATGTGGCCCTCTAGAGAATAGAACTGCCCACCTCTGATTCAAACAATGAATATATAATGGTTCCCTCGTGTGGTGTTCTCAGCTGCAGAGAAGTACGAGTTGTAAATGGCAGTAAGAAGTAGACGTTTCTTTACTGTATCTCTTAAAAGCAAACATAGACATTAAATGCTGCTGTTCTCTGGCTGGAGACTAGAATAATCCCTTTCTAAATGATGGGAAGATCAGATTTTATCATTGAAGGATGGAAGAAAATCCTGCAGTGATGTGAGGAATACAAACTATGTAAGGGAAGAGGAAACATTACTCATCAATACTCCAGAGAGGATGTTTTATTCCTCCTCTCACTTGATTGTGAAAGTACTGTTCTAAACAAGGCTTAGTCATCTATGTGTGTGTGTGTGTGTGTGTGTGAGAGAGAGAGAGAAAGCAAGTGTCTGTGTGAATTTGATTCAGAGGGCGTTAGAATAAATTGATTTTTCTTTATTACTCATACATTGCTGGTGGGTGTGTAGTTGTGTGTGTGTCATACCTGTATGCATTTAACACAGTAAGGAGGTTGTGGTTTCCATCATTTCAGTTTAATTATTGGATTCCTTTCTGTGTTTTCTGCTCATAACGGAATTTGTCTTTTGACGTGCATTACAAATATTATTGTGTAACAAAATGGTTACTAGAATGTAACCATGTGATGTTTTTACTTTCATATTACCTCTATAAAAGTTAGATTATATTTGTGTATTCCAAATAATTATGCCTGTTCAATGGAACATTTGGTTTAAACTCACAGCAGAGATTCATGCTGGGAATTGCTTTGGTTTTTTTTTAATTAAAAATGAAATCCCTTTAGCCAGTTTTGAATGTAAAAAAAAAAAAAGTTTTCTATTACACAGAGAGTTAGTATATTTTACGTTTCAAGTGATACTGACTCAGTAAAACAACAATTTAGAAAAATATGAGCTTATCGTTTTTTTAATACATAATTAAATTAAAGACAGTATATACGTCAAATAAAGGCTTCCCCCGAGGATAACAGCAAGTTGTTTCGCTGATGTCAGCAAAAACAAAGTGTGGTCTATTCTTTATTTAATTTCTTTAATTGCCATTAAAATGTATTTGATTATCTCTATTCTAATATAGGTTGGAATATTTATGATAGAATATGTTTACCTTTAATTTAATTTTGACCATTGACTTTTGGCAGAGATGCATGCTGGGAATAGTTTTTGTTTTGCATTGAAAATTAAATCATTTTAACTAGTTTTTAATGTGAAAAAAATTATTGTTACACAGATTAAATGAAATAGTCTCTTGTAAGTTTCAAGTTATACTGAATAAAATGACAACATTGAAAAATGTTTGGTGGAAAATTATGAACTTATTATTGAGTTGATTGTCATTAAATGTGTGAATGTTTATGATAAAATGTGTTTTACCTTTAATTTAATTTGACCATTAACCTTTGGGAGTTGAATGAAACAGGTTTTTAACTCAAGGAAGAACAACGGCAGGGATGCATGATTGGAAATTTGGAATATAATTATTGTTTTTTGTATCAAAATAAATCACCTTTTCACCAGTTTTCAACGTGAAAAACATAATTGTTGTGCTACACAAATGTAATTGCCATCATTGTTAAGTTGTAGGAGGCAAACACAGCTTCCACACTCTTAAAAAACCTATATTCATATTTTGACATCAATAAATGATCAAATTAAACGTTAAATATTATCACATCATGTCCCACTGAAAGAAGTGAACAATTCTCCTTGTAATCTTGTAATTTTTTTTTTGTTCTTGCAGAAATTCCTGCAGTTTTTGTCCTCGAGGAACACGTTGTTCAACCTCAGCAACTTCCTGGACAAAACTGGATCACACGGTGGGTGTTTTGCTGACCCTTGATCTGTTACCAGGCCTTGATGTGGCCTCTGCCATCTTCAACGGTGTGGTCTGCTGGGGGAGCAGCGTGACAGCAAAGGATAGGGCTAAACTGGACAGCCTTATTAAGAAGGCCGGTTACGTCCTAGGGCGCCCCCTGGATCCTGTGGAGGAAGTGACTGGGAGGAGGATACGGAGCAAGCTGGGCTCCATGAGGGGGAACTTGTCTCACCCTCTCCAGCACACACTGAGGGCATTGAGGAGCTCCATCAGTGATAGGATGCTCCATCCCAGGTGTGTGAGGGAGAGGTACCGCAGGTCCTTCCTCCCTACTGCCATCAGACTCCACAATAACAACACAGCCAGATAATTATCTAACTGCACCTTTCTTGCTATTTTTGTAAATATGTGTATATAATATAGTGCAGATTTATTTTCTATTCTATTTAGATTCTTTCTTTTCTTTTTAATATTTTATTTCTGGGTGTTTTTATTTTTCTTCTGGTATATTGCTCTTGCTGTTTGTTAAAAAGAATTTCCCCTCGCGGGATAATAAAGGGATTCTGATTCTGATTCTGATTGATAAAAAAAACAAAAACACATTTTCTCGTTTTTTAACGTATACATTTGTATATTATTGATGTGTTTGTTTTCTTCTCCAGGCTACGACATGTCCACATTCATCAGACGCTACAGTCGCTATCTCAACCAGAAGGCTTTCGCCTACAGGCAGATGTCTTTCGACTTTGTCCGAGTGAAAAAAGGGTAACGTACACATTCGGGCGTCGTATTGATCGTATTGAGTTTAGCTTGGATGAGAACAAGCAGCTACGGTACATGTTGGAGAATATGGTTCCCCAGAAAGTTGCTAATACGTGCTAATGTAAGACAATAAAAAGTCTTGTGTGGGGACTATTTTAGATTGCTTTTAAATACATTTTTAACAATGTTTCTGGGAAATATAATATACTAGCTGAAGTACACCTGGTGTTGCCTGGGGTTAAGTGATAAATGAAACCCATGTAACTTTGTTTTTAAGATGTTATCGTCCCTTTAACAGGCTTGCATGGACTTAATAGGATGCTCGGCTTTTCGGCAGATCATGACAGATTTTCTCAAAAACATTGTAGGACTTGAAACTTATAAAGGTTGTAACTTCTTTCATATTTGAGCTACAGAGCTTTGTTTGGAATGAGACGAAGAAAAATCTATTTGAGCACTAATAACAAGGGAGTATTTAGTGCACAACAGTTTTCTGCCATTACAGACGAAAAAGGCCAAAAAGGAAAAAAACATCTTATTCCAGAGACAGATAGTAGTAGTAGTTCAAGGTCATTTTGGCCCTAGAAGAGTTCTGTAGAACCCTGTAGCACCGTGAGAGAGCCAAGCTGACTCACAAATCCATTAAGATCTGGATTTATTGACAATATTAGATTAGATTAGGTAAACTTTATTGATCCCTCTGGAGGTCTCCTTCGGGAAGTTGTTTTTTCCAGCACACAGACGATATATTCATAAAACAAGAACAAAGTGCAATAAAAAGAAAGTGCGAGATGACACAATCTAAAGATAAAGATAAAGAACATAAAGCAAAGAAAAATTACAAAGAAAAAGGATATAAAGATGAACATGGAATATCATCTTTTCACTCCAAACTCAGAGTTAAACAGCCTAATAGCAGAGATAATTAATTAGTCCCTGAGTCTATTAGTGTTGCATCATGGGAGGAGCATTCGTGCATCATCTACTTCTCTGTTCACTGATGACAGTGTTCAGAGGATGATGTCATCATCCATGATGGACAGTAGTTTGTCCAGAGATCTCCTCTCTGCAACTGTCACCAGTGAGTCCAGCTACAACCACAGAGCCTCCTGATCCAACTGGACATATTTCCACCCCAACACACCACAGCATAAACCACTGGCCACCACAGACTGGTAGAACATGCAGAGGAGTTTCAGATGTTAAATGATCTGAGCCTCCTCAGAAAGTACAGTCTACTCTGAGCTTTCTTATACACATGGTCTATCTCCACCTCGTCGCCTCTGATGGACACTGGACGTGGCTTTGTCCTGGACCTCCCAAAGTCCATGACCAGCTCATGGTCTGTTGTCCCTGATGCATCCAACAATGGCAGTGTCGTCAGCATTCTTCTGGACAAGACTCAGCTCTGAGTTGTAGCAGAAGTCTGAAGTGTAGATGGTGAAGAGGAGAGGGGCCAGTACTGTCCCCTGAGGTGCTCCTGTACTGCACACCATAGTGTCAGACGTGATGTCCTTCAGCCTGACATAATGTTGTCGATCAGCGAGATAGTCCTAGATCCAGGAGACCAGGCCAGGGTCCACAAGAATCTTTGTCAGTTTGTCCTGCAGCAGAGTGGGCTGGATGGTGTTAAAGGCGCTAGAAAAGTCCAGGAACAGGATCCTCACTGTTATTATTGAGACCTACAAAGTTAATTTGTCATTCTTGAATGACTGAGTGCTCTGTTTGGCTGCTGGTTAACGCTGACACTGAACGTTTGCATCAGTCAGGAGATGGATAAACATGTCAGATGATGAGCCCTGAAATGAAGAGTGTAACGCTGTGATACATTTATTAACAGAATTTATCTCTGCTCATTTAGGTCGTGATGAATCACAATCTGCTTTAACTCTCCTTTGGAATCCCATTCATGGAATAAAATGTGGAAACCCTTTATAAAAACACTGAAATAAAACCAATTTATAGTCTGTCAAGTGTTGATAAGAGATCGTCTCTCATGGTTTTTAATTGATAATTAGTAAAATGACAATATAAAAAATGTTTTTCATGTTCCGTTTGTGTAAATATGTTCTCATTTGTTTAGTCTCTTTGAAATGTATTTAAATCCAACGCTCAAATTAAGAGCGTCCTCCAGATATAATAGAGAGTGCTTGAGCTCAGGATCTGAGTGTTAGTGAGTAACAAAAGGTCCCATTTAGAGTTTTTTCTTTTATGGATTTTCACTAATAATAAAGGTTTATCTTTAACCAAACGTGACTGAAACGACCTCAGAGGAAATGTTGTCAAACGTTAAAACACATTTCAGACAGTAACAACCAGTATAACAGAAATGTACTGTTTAGGATTTATTTGTTTCTGTATGTCCGAGTAATAAATCAGTCCCAGGACTTGGGGTGTCAACCGCTACCACTAGTTTTTGGTTGTTTTTTGAATGTCCTTGTGTTCTCCTGCAGAGCCGACGGAGCCATGAGGACCATGACCGTGGAGAAGCTCTTGAAAGGAATGCCGACTCTACAGGGTCAAATCGACGCGTTGCTGGATTTTGAGGTGAGAAATCCTCAAATTAAATCAATAAAAGACACCAATTTAATCAGCTTAGGATGTGACCTCATGTTATATCGTTAGAGGTCTTCATGGCATCTTCACCACAGTCCAGGATCAGGACGATAACAATGTTTTTTTTATTCCAACAGGTTCACGCACCAGAGCTGAACAACGCCGTGATAAACTCCTCCTTCCTGCTCCTGTTCAAAGACCTGATCAAGTTGTACGCCTGTTACAACGACGGGATCATCAACCTGCTAGGTAGGAGTTCATGAAACCATCAGAATACTGAACGGTTAAATCAAACATTTGTTAAACCTTTTTTTTTAATTGAAATGTTGTTTTTTTTAACATTTAATTTTTAAAATTATTGAATTATACAATTTCAATATCTAAAGGTTGAATTAGTTTTATTGATGTATTCATTATTTATTAAATTCTTAGCCATTAAATAAAAAAGACTACAATAGTAACATTATTTATAAAGGTTATTAATATTTTCAAAATAAATAACAATGAAAATCCAATAATTCAAAAATAAACTGGAACTACCAACATTTTTAATTTGCGTTTTAAAGTCGAAAAATAAAAATAAAAACTATTGAAATTACAAAATTTACTTTTGAATTATCGTGAATAAGAAAATCTGTGTTTAACCCTTGTGTAATCTGGGGTTCAAACACAATTTTTTTTTTAAGCCTACGGGTCAGATTGACCCTGAGACAGCAACACAAGGGTTAAAAAAATATTAATTTTTTAATTATTATTCAATTATTTTACAAAACCAACAGATTGAACCTCAATATACATATTATTTAATTAAAAAATGTCAAAAATACTTAAAAAAAACAACTTCCATAAATAAATGTAAGGTTTCAACATTAGAAATGTTGAAATTTAATCAATATTGATGACACTGATATACTTCTGTACCATCACCATACATACAGTACGTTCACCATTTTTTATATCACTCACACTCATACTGTTGTTTTGATTTGTTTCAGAAAAATTCTTCCAGATGAAGAGAAGTCAGTGTAAAGATGGCTTGGAGATCTATAAACGGTTCCTCACAAGAATGACCAGAGTTTCAGAATTCTTCAAAATAGCCGAGGTAACTCTAAGGAATTTACTGGTAACGTTTTGATATTTATACTTTAATGTATCCTTTTATTTTACAGCAAGTCGGGATTGACAAAAATGATATCCCAGAACTCACTCAGGTAAGAAATCTCTCGGTCAAAAAGCAATGGGTTTGCTTGTTAAATAAAGATTTGTGTGTTCATGCTCGAGGCCTCCTTTCATTGAGCTGAACATAGTCATAGATCCGAGCCGGTTGTGTTTTCACCTCCAGAGATGCAGACGGATCAGAGAGTCTTGCAAACAAGCATCTTAGGCAGGGTTAACAATTGTGAGACTGCAGAGCAGCCCAGAGCAGATGAAAGGAAATACTTGTGGACTGGAGAAGCTTGTATTTGCTCAGCAATGCAACAGATAAACTACTCGGCACTTCTATTATTTGCATGATTTTTCCGCTTTCAGGAAAACATCTGATTTATTTATGAACTGTTACTACTTTTTTCGTTGAAATATTATCAGAATGGATTCTGGCAGTTCTAGGAAAACATAAAATATACATTAAATTGGGCATTTATGAGCGTAGTTGTTTGTATATTTGTATATTTTTCAAACATGCAAACACAGAATGCATGATTTCTGTTGTGCAATTGCAAGAGGCACTTGTGACTGCTGACGTTGTTGGTTCATTTGAAATGGAAGAGCAGGAAAAATGCAGTTTTGAGTTTAATTTAAAAAGAAACAAAGTCTTGTTTATTATCTGAAAGGTATGAACAGGATCAGGTGTTTACTATGACTTTGGTTTTTATAATCTGATCCATTAAAAAAGTGGTTTCAAAATCAAAGTGTTTGACTAAAAGGGTTTGTAAATATGTATGTAGATTTCTTTCTTTTTTTATTCTATTAAAAAAAGCTGGTTTGATAAAAAAAAAAACTCATTAAAATCAACATATATATTTTAAATTAAAAAATAACTTCAACTTCAATAAAAAAAAAAACACTAAAAAACAAAGGTTTAAAATTATCTTTTTATTTTTTTAACTGTTTTCTTTAATTGTAGTAAAAAAAAATTTTGAGCCATTATATCAGTACGACCTTTATGTTTGGATTATTAAATCTTCCAAAAAGTTGCTTCAGTGAAAAAACAAACATTGTCAATCTTTTGTTTTTTTTGATTGTATAAAATATTTTCAAAATCTTTTTTATATAAAAATATTATATATTTTTTTAATGAAAATGTTTATGATTCAATAAAAAAAAATACATTTACCATCAGATGTTTAAAGAATAAAAATAATCCAATCAAATTTTACCTTATATATAGCTTTGATTATATATGTAGTTAAGATGAAACAGATTTAGGAGATCAAATGACACATAAAATTGGATTAAAAAAAACACACACATTTCAAGTGAAACAACACAAAAACCCATAAAATAATAGTTTTATTTTTTAATAAAACAAAAAAACAAGATATAAATGAAATTTAAACTAAAGAAGGAAAAATAGCCATTGAGTTTAGGACCCCTGATCCACGCTTGATTCCCAAATACAAAAATGAAATGATGTTATGTCATGTGCACGTGTGTGAGATTGTTTGAATCCCTGGAGCACTGCAACAGTCACGATGATGCCGGCGCAGCCTCCGTCTTCTTTATTGCCCTTTATCTCCGACTGCAGATGGAGACGATAACTTAAGAGTCTCTGTTGAGCGAATAGATCAGATGGGTTTAAGCTGATAAACGCAGGAAATGGAGCCGAGCACTAATGCAAAGGGACGTCGCTTGAATTTGCTGTCGTCCAAGAAGCCGACGGATGATTTTGCTTCATCCTCGACTGCATCTCAGAGAGTTATTATGTCTAATTTAGGGTTAGTGCAACAAGTGGAGTGTTCTCCTGATGGATATACTCTTGTCTCCACCAAGACATGGAATTATTTTTGCAGGATTATGGGGAAATATAAGACGAGATTCTTGTCTCGTCCAGACAGTTGTTCTTTGTGTCCTGCTTGTTTATTGACTGTTGTGAGACAATGGTTGTATTTAACAAACACACAAGAAGGAGAGATACACATGTTAGGATATTACAAAAGGGAGGAAACAAATAACAACATGGAGGGAAAAGAAGAAAAAAGAACAGATAAAAATGTGAAGGGACAACAAAATAAACTAACAAAAACATTAAGGGAAAAGAGAAAAAAACAAAAAAACATCATCATGGGAAGAAGAAAAAACATGATAGAAATAAAACATAAAAAAGGAAAAAGATAAAAAACAATATAAGGAACAAGAGAAACAACATGGACAACATTGACGGGAAAGAAAACCAAAATAACACAGAGAGGGAAAAAAATATCAACAAATAATATAAAGAAAATAAAAATCGAAGAAAAAAGGACATTGAGGGAAAAAACAAAACAAATCACTACAAGGGAAAAGAAAAAAACATACAAATATCAAGGAAAAAAAGACAAATAACAACATTTAGGGAAAAATATATAAAAAACAACACTATTAGGGAAAGAAAAAAATGATAAAAAACATGTAGGGACAAACAAAACAAGAAAAAAAAAGTAAAACATTAAGGGAGAATTTAAAAAAACTAATCAAGGTAAAAGGGGGAAAATGATAAGGGTGTTATAAATAAAAACATGAGGAAAGAATTTTCAAAAGGACACGAAAAAAAACATGGAGGGAATAGACAAAAAAAATAACATTAAAGGAAATAAAAAATAAAAAACACATTGAGTGAAAAGACAAAACAAATAACATCAAGAGAAAATATATATATAGATCAAGAAAAAGCAAGAAACAGATAACAACATTGAAAAAACAATAATATGGAGGGAAAAGAAAAAAAAAACTATATTGAGAAAAAAAACAAAAAAACATTAAAGGATCAGAAAAAATGAAATAAAATCAAGGGAAAACTGGAAAGAAACATCAAGGGAAACAAGCTGTGCATAATATACTGTAACCGTCTTTTAAAGATTGATGAAACGTTTGAAATATAGATTTGAAGATTCACTTGCTTACTCACCCAATCCTCCTGCAGGCCCCTGAGAGCCTCCTGGAGTCCCTGGAGACTCATCTCAACACCCTGGAAGGCAAGAAGCCGTAAGTATTTGAAAACACCTGCAGTCATTCCATCTATTACATAAATCAACTTTATGGTTCATGATCCAGTGTAGCAGAGTGTAGCTGGTTCTATGTCAGGAGAACACGTTACATTTTCTAATCCATGGATTTTATTATTTGTCTTACAAACCACAGGGAGGATAAGTAAGTATGCTCTCACTATATGAACACAGATCATCTCCGTTGTGGTGTATTTGTGGTTTTGAAATGTAGAAATGAAATCAATGGCAAGGCATAAAAATTGATGCATTTCTGCAATAAATAATAATAATAATTATTATTATTATTATTTTAAGTAGAGTGGTGTTAATATATTCATACAGAAATCAAACTCATAATTTTTTAAAAAGCTCATTATGTTTATTTTAGGTTCATTTACTGTACTTTCAATTATGTGAATTATTTAAAAAAAAATAGAAGACATAGTGTTCCTTATAAAATATTTGCTAACTATTTTTAACTTTTGTAAAGGGTTCAAAATTGAATCCCGCTTGTTGACGAGCATTAAAACATTAAAAATAGTTTTATGAATTATGCTTAATTTTGAATATTATTATTTTGTTATCTAAACAATTACACAACTTTTATTGGGCGACCCACCGAGAGAGTTTTTGACCAACAAACTGCTTGTGTGTCATAGGAAATATTTTCATTTAAGAAAGAGGACTAATATGATATTTTAGTAAATTAAAACCAAATTCCAAAACAACTAAAGCCCTTTTTTAGTTTTGTAAAAAAAACAAAAAAAATGCAGATGCAGTATTTGGTTATGATGCAACAGAGGTTCCAAGACATCTGGGTAGCCAGAAACATTTCAATCTTATGTATTAGTGCTTTTGAACTTATTCTAGTAAAAACTGTAATATATTTAATACTAGGCTTGTTTGCTTGATAAGTCCAAGTTGTGTAAGACAATTGTTTTTACTTCAAATAACATTTTAACACTTTCTTAGTGTGTTTTACATACTGTCTTTACACAAAGTCTTTCTTCTCCTTAATGTGAAAGACAATATGTTGATTTATTAGCACTAATAATACTTTTTTTGAGATCGTTTTAAAAACTTGGGATAAAAGTTGAATTTGCAAACATCCTGCCAGGATGAAATAGATGTAGTTTAACTTAATTTTTGAGTTGTACTCAATTTTACTGCATTTATTTAAAACTGAACCATTGTGCTATTTGCAAAAGTTAGCAGCAGTTACAGAAGGTTTTTACAAGACAATCATTTTCATTCTGTGCATGTCCTGTTTGCCGACTCATTGTATCTCTGACTCTGCCAAAGACATAAAAAAATCCATAATTTATTCATGCTTTCTTTGTCACTGAGAGAAAACTCTTTAGTTAAAGTGGGGCTGAGACACTGTGGCCCAGTGGGGCGGATAAGATCCATTAATCACAGACGTTTACGAGCCCAAATTGTTGTTATTCGCTGTCTGTTAACGCAAACCCATCAATTTATCCGCCATTTATTGTTCCGTGTGAACCTCAAGTCACTCGTCTTAATTGTTATCTTTGTCCCTGCAGGTCACCCACTAAGGTAAGAGTCGTTCTTTACTCTACGTTTTAATGGATTATGGTGCAGTAAGAAATGTGACCTGGAACAGGGTTTTATGATAAACGGGTTGTGAGTCAATGAACTTTAGTTTTTTAACACGTAATCATCTGTGTCATCTTGTTGTGCAGCAAGAGAAGGCAGCTAACAACAGCGCTCCGCCAGCTGCTGCAGCTGCTGCTGCTTCGGCACCGCCCCCGAAACCCACCGCCCCGGCTCGTCCCGGGCCTCCTGCCAAACCTCCTCCGCCGTCTATCACGCCCACGGCCCCGGCGCCGACCATCGCTGCCAGCAAGTTAGAACGCCTTCAGTAACAATAAATATTTTACAAGGAATATTCTCCTGTTTATTTCTTCTTTTTTTTTTTCTAGAGCACTTGACGGTTTCTTGCTGGATCTAGACCCAATTTCTTCGTCGTCAGCAGGGGGCGCTGCAGCGTCTGCATCCACAACTGGATGGGGAGGTAAACGTTTTTTTTTAAAATAAATGATCCAGTACTTCACACTATTCATTATTCTGTATTTATTTTACTGAATCCACATGACAAATACTGTAGCTGGATAATAAACTTTCACTTTTTAACAATTAAGCACAGCTTTCTAGTCAGTTTACGTCTTGTATGCTTTGAAAAAATGTTATATTTTATTATTTTTAAGTACAATACAAGTACAAGGGAAACCATTTTTTTTCCTTTTTGTGTTTATTTTATCTGCTTTTCCACGTTCTACCTTCCTTCAACATGTTGAGGAGAAGCTTTTTTCTAAACTTTGCAGTGATGTTGTTCATCATCAAGTGGAATTAGACATAAACGGTTCAGAAAGTCATTCTTCTCTCTTTTTTCAATCTTTTACAGATCTTTTCGCTGACGGTGAGTTCCCTCTTTGTCAAAACAAAATAGATTTTTTCGTAAAAATCACAAATAAATAAATATATTACATATAAATATACTTTTATTTTGTTATTTTAACAGATATGGTAAAATTAAAGATCAATAGGATCACTTACTACTTTCCTTTAAAATGTTTTTTCTTCAAAAGTGTGCTTGAAAAAAACTGCAAAAATATTTATTACTCTCTTCTTGAAATGACACAACTTTCATTCTCAATGTAAAGGTTTATCGATTTCTCTGTTAGCAGCTCCGACCACCAATGGCAAAGTAGCAGCAGCCCCTGTTGCTCCTCCGGCTGCAGCACCAACCGCTGCCCCCACTGTTGCTGCACCCACTGTTGCTGCACCCACTGTCACTGCACCCACTGTTGCCCCCGTTGCTGCACCTGCTCCCACATCTTTGCCTGTTGCAGCCGCTTCCATCAACTCATCCGCAGACATGGACCTTTTCGGAGGTCAGTGAGTTCAGGAAGAGTCTGAGGAAGTTTTTTTTTTTTTAAGACAATTGAATGATAAAAAACAATAGTTTCATGACTAAATGATTATTCATCCATTATCTGGAATATAGTTGCTATCATTGTCAAAGAGAGAGTTGCCTTGCCCTTATTTTGGAATGTGACGTTTCCCCCTCTTGTCACAAAGTTAATATGAACTTGTGACAACTTGCTTCATTCCACTATCCTGCACAGGAAGTGCACTCATCGAATGCAGCATTATGCAGCCCTTCAAACTAAAAGCTCCTCCACGGGCTGCATATTTCTTGTATTCTCAGCTTTTTTCTTCCCTGATGCTGACCTCTTTTGTTTTTTGTCCATTTCATTTGTATGTTCCCTCATTTTGTCCCGATCCTTTTTTTTTTTGGTGTCTGGCTGTGTTGTCCTGGATGTTCGTGTGTTGCCTTTCGGGCTGTTTTCGTCTGAAATACCATAGATGCGTTTGCACCTTCTCCAGGAGACGGTCCTGCCACGGCCGCGGGTCCAGCTACTGATGCCTTCGGTGAATCTGGTGGGTGACAAAACAGCCTCGTGTAAAGGATGAGTGCTTGAGTGTGTGCTTGAGAATTTAACAGCTGCTTTTAATCCCGACTTTGCTTCTTTTTTCCCTCATGAGGAGACAGTAAATCAACTACTGTCTCACCACTGACCCTCACATCTCTTCATCTACTTCTCTGAACCTTCGCAGTCATTGGACTCAACAAATGTTTTTATAATTCAGTCACATTCTAAAGTATATAATATCCTTAATGTTTCACTTTTTTAGTTAATAATGCTGGACTCACCAAGTCCATGCTTTCATCCTATATTATATTATTAATGTTATACATGTATTTAGAGAAAACACTGGAAGAAACATTTAATAATATTATTTTTCTATATGACATTACATTATTTAAGATAAATAGAAATACAAGATGATTCTTAAATATTGTACTAAACTCCACAGGGATAACGATACGATATATTGCAATAGTGTTGGAGCATGAATATATTTGTAGTATTGTCGAGTACTTGACTCTGGTGTTGCATAATTTACAGACCACATGACTCTTGATGAAGTCGTAACTGCTTTCATCTGTTTTTAAAAACCAAAATATATCCAAACATCAGGTTTAAAAGCGACTAGACTCGACTGTATCCTCTCGTCCTTAGCCATCGCCAAGATATCTTAGTTGTAAAATCTTCCATAAGCTGTGTATGATGTAATGTGCGCTGCCATCTAGAGGCCTGAAGTTTAATTGCAACACAAAAATTAACAAACCCAGTAAACATTTGCATGTTAATTGTAAAGAGTTAAAATGTTATTATTTTATTTAATACACTCTTTATTCAATATATACAGGACACACTGAAGGAAACATTAAATCATATGATTTGTAATCTGAAAATCAATTTAAAGGAAAATATAAATATGAGGTGATTTAAAATGTTATTCTAAACTGTATCTTTTCCTCTTGCATATTCTGGAGGTTTTATGATTGTAAACTGTAAACATTTTGGCCTGAAAATGAACTCAATCCCTGTCATTTCTCTAAACTGTATGACATGTGTGCGAAACGAAAGGCTCTTGTTGGTTAAGATGAGTAAAAGATAGTATTTCTGTCAAGAATAATACTTCTAGTAAGAGTAAAACTCACGTAGAAGAATTGGAATTTGGAAGTTTTAGATGAATACAAAGTTAGTAAGTATGGTCTAAGCCTCGCAAAATAACTATTAAACTTCCTGTTTGGTAAATACACTTTTATCATTTTGGCCCCTTTTGTAAGTAAGTAAGTAAGTAATATTTATTTATATAGCGCTGTCATTGAATTGCTATGATGTTGCACAACAATTCACCATAAATATAAATACTATGATAAAAAAGTAAACATTTCAGCTTTTAATAATTAAATAATCATATTAAAATCTAATATGAAAAAAGGATTTTTAACGCGTTAATAAACTAAATAAAATATATACCAAAGACAAACGCTAGGGGGACTTTGTAACAGCGAGGCATGGAGGATCGTGTTTTGTGACTGAAGTTAATGAGTGTGATTTAACTGATTAACTGTCATTAAACTAACTCATATTAATGCTCTGCTAGTGCTCTAACATTCATCCGACCTTGACCCTTCTTCTCTCATCGCCACCTCCCTAACACCCCCCTCCCCCTTCCTTGCTGCTCTCACCCCCGAAGACCCCTTCGCCACGACCGAGGGAAGCGCTGACATCGCTCCGGAGATGGACCTGTTCGCCATGAGACCCACCGAGTCCAGCGCCGCCGCCGCCGCCGCCATCAACCCTCCATCCACTAGTGAGGCGCCGACCATCGTCGCCCCCATCGCTGACCCCACCCCTTCTTCTTCTTCTACTTCTTCCTCCTCCACCGTCACCGTCACCACCACCACCTCTGACAGCACCACCACAGAGTCTGCAGCCGCGCCGACTCTAGATCTCTTTGGTGGTAAAGTCCGCTCGCTCTCATTCTGCTTCTCAGTGCTTTTCGTTATGCATTATGACTGTGATGATGTTGTCGATGA